>NW_010243222.1:7244-28392 GCF_000690775.1 Eurypyga helias | reverse complement strand
GAAGAGCGTGGGTAACTTGAAATAGGTGAGTGATCATCTAGGTAAGCTTCTGAAAAGTTTATCACCTCTAACTGGGGCCTAGGCAGGGCAATACTAGAACTGCAGGCAAAACCCACTGCCTCAAGTGAACGCAATAGGAAATATTAGCTGCTTCTTATGTTTATCCCATACAAAACCTGAAACACCAGTTCTTCCATGACGATAAACTTATCCTGAACTCTTACTGGCAGCATGTAATAAAATGAAGTGGATTTTTTTTTTTTGTGTGGCCTTTAAGTTTCCTATGGCATTTAACTAACTAAAAGCACATACACTTGAATTTCTATCCTTACATCTCCACGAGCTGAGCCATGTTAATGGATCATTTGAGCACTTCTAATCCTTTTCAGTGCATATTATCTCAAACCATTTCTCTTGCACCACTCCAGAACAGAGCTTCACGGTAGCTAGGTTACACTGCACTGGCAAAAGAAGCGGGAGCACTCGCACGACTTACTGCCTCAGCTCTGCGTGGGAGCTGTTGCCATCCCAGTGTCTCCCTGTGGAGCAGCACCGAGACCCCGATCCTGCCCACCCTGCTGTCGTATAGGGAAGGTGACCCCTTGGTAGCCATGCGTGCATCAGGGATAAGCACAAACAAGACACTGGAGGATGCTCAGACAGGCCTGCTGCCAAAGCAGGCGCATTTGTTCGCAGGCTCCAGCTCAGCCACCAGAACGGTGGAACATCTCTCCTCCTCCTCGTACGCCCACCAGCTGGGAGAGCCAACTTCTGATTAGAGGCAGTTGTGAAGTTGCTGATAAATTGTTCTTTGTCACAGTTTGTTGCAACAGAGTTTCAGAAAAAATGATCTGTTTTGTCCAAAGCTTTCCCTGGAGTTTTCAGTCTCTCAGTTTTCTCCTTATCAAAGGACAGAGTCTTTTCCAAAACAGCCCCTCAGCTGAGGTGTCCTTAGGATGTGGGCTTGAGTATCCTAACTACCAACACTGGAGAAGAGGCCTCTGCCACTCATGCTCCATTTGGCCCCCAAAAAAATGTTACACTGGAGGAATTTTGGCAGGCTGCTGTCTAAGGAATGCACGCAAATCTGCAGACCCAGCTCCAGTCGCTGGGCTGCCCTGCTTTGGAGCCAGGGCTGAAACTCCAGTCTGCTGCCGGCCAGCTTAGTGCCCTGGCTACAGAACTGAAGAAAGGGTGACTTCCCTCCTTCTGCTTCCTGAAGAAAGTAAAATACATTTACAGTAATTCTTTTGTCTCAGTGTGGGCTCAGAAAATTTTTGATCTGGGTGGGTTTTTGTTGGTGGTTTTTTTTTTCCCCCCCCTCCCCACAAGCCAAGTTGGTAGGAGTTGAAGATTTTCCTGCACAGTTCTTACTTCTGGTGACGTAGTTTCTATAAAGCAACCAGGACTGGGGGGGCTTGTAAACCTCTGGTTTGCAACAGCAGCTGAACCAGAGTTGACAATGAGCAAAGAGTACCCATGTTCAGAGCATACAGCAGCCCTCCAGCTCCTCACCAGGCTTAATGAAGTATAACGAAAGGAAATTAATGAGCTTTGTCCCCACTGCCAAAGGAAAGGGCAGCTGGAAATACGCAGGAACCAAATATGAATTGAGCATGATTAAGTATGTTGTAACTATTGTTCTGAATAAAATGGAGCTGTTTTACCTAAATAGCCTACAGCAGTCCCTTGTCATTACAGCCATTTAGCTGGCTCTGCTTTAATTGCCTCTGAAAGCCACCCAGAATGGATTTCTTTTACACCCTTTCCAATTTAAAACTGGGGACAGAAATATATAAGCACTAACCTGCATCCATTTAGCTAATGGGGATGCGGTGGGTGAGCCAGGAAGATAGGTGTTTCATAGGGAACCGCTTGGTACCTGGCATGCAGGGCAATGCCACTGTGCTGTGTGGGCACGGCTGCCACTGTAGGACGGCTGCCACAGCATGAGGGGTGGGCTACAGAGCTCTGGGGTTAGTCACGCGCTACACCACCCACCCCCACAGTTTGGCTCCTGGCAGGCAGCTGTACCGGAGAGAGCAGGCACCACAAGGTGCCCAACCCCAACCCAAAGGCACGTCGGGGGCTGGAGAAGAGACACTGCATCCCCATCCCCTCCTAGCTCCCAGCAGGGACCCCCAGCACCCAGCTCCTCTCCCCAGGGGGACTGTCATTAGCAGCAGAGGGCTCAGCAGACAGCACTGCTCCATGAGCAGTTACCAGGACAGGCCCTTCCATCCCAAACACGGGCGATGCTGTGCTATCTAACCGACAAGGGTTCCCTTACACAAACCCTCGTTACAGCAAGCATTCCCTTATCTCAGCAGGCTACCACAGTTGTAGTCCGTGGGCTGTGGCTTATTTGCTCCACGCTGCTAAATTCCACCAGCACTTCAGCCTTCTTCACTGTTGCCACATTCGCCTGGACAAACCTGCCATTGCAGCAGGATGGGGGAAGCACTCCCTGCCGCCCCCTCTCCCAAGCATAAACTCCAATTCACACAGGACTGAGTCTTTGGCTTGGCTCACAGCAGTAACGCGGCAACAGCTCCGCTCTGGAGATAACCACAGCAAAATGTATTTGAAAGAAATACACAGGTGCTGAGGTACAGCCCTTCACGCACACAGACCGACACAACTGCGATGCAGCGAAGTCACCAGGATGCTCTGCAGCCCTTGGAAAAACATGCTGCTGAGAACAGAAGGATGTGTCACAGCAAGGCTGATGGTGAGGGACAGCTGCTGCCACAGTCCTTGATGGAGGTATCACACCGTAACACATACTGCCCTAAATCTGCATCCCTCCAATTACACAAAAAAAAGCAATCCAAATCTAAAGTAACATTTTCTTTTCTGTATTCTTAATTAATTAAAAAAATATTATCTTCTCCCATCAGATTAATTACTTTAAAGGCTCGGAGTTTCTTGGGAGACAGTTCCCAGTTCAGCTCTAGCAATGCAGCAAGACTGAATCTGGCCTAAGCTAGTCTGTTGAGAAAAACCAAGTGGAGTTGTTCTGGAGAGAAGAAAATAGGGGAAACGTCTCCTCTCTTCTTGGGGAAGAGGAGTATTTTAGAAGGACCTTTTTACTCGTTCCTTGTTTTCAGTCAGTTCAAAGGTTCCTCGGATTTTTCCTGAACAGGTATTTGCTTTGCAGAGTGCTGAGGAAGATATATGAAGACATCAGGGATCCAGCTTTCACTCCTTAGCTTCTAGAAGTACAGTGTACGATTGAAACAATGCCCCAAAATCTTTGCTGTGGACAACGACCCAGCATCTGCTCACAGCTTGAAGTTTGTACATGGTTTTTATAGCCCTGAATTCTTTTTAGACATCAGTTTGAATCCGTCATCCAGGATGGACCTCCGATTGCGTCTTAACCTCTTTTGCCTCTCAAGATAGATGACCACTCCTATGAGAAAGCAGGCAAACAGGAAAAGCACCGTTCCTGTAACGGTTAGAGCAATGACTGTGGCCTCTATCTGCCCTTGAGCCAACTCAGCTCCAAAAAGCATGATCTTCTGGGACTCATCCTTATCCTTAGAAGGCAGCTCTGCGAGACAAACAAAAGATAGTTCCAGTGAGAGACTGAAATACCACAACTGAAAGGTTCCAAGAAATATAAAAAATAGGAGCAAAAAAAGACCCAGCACAATCAAACCAAGTCAAAGGAGACCCAGTCCCTATCCATCCAACAGACCCTCATCCCTGAGGTCACACAGAAATTTGAGAATGCATGGTTCTGTGCCTAATCCACTCCATCCCAGGACCTCACTGTGTCACAGCTATTAAGACCAATCTCGTAACCAGTGCTGTCCCCACTCACGAGGGAGGTGATCTGAAGTTGTGTGGGGAGTCAGTGGCTGGGCTAGGAACAGAACAGAGGTGAGAACTGCATCCAGACTGGGGCTGCTGTGAGTTCTCCACCCTACTCCAAGCTCCCCACGCACATGGCTGTTGTCCTAACCACCAATTTTCAGAGTGTTCTTGCTCAGTCATGCCATTGGTGAGTCACTTTGGCTCCTGACCTCTTATGCTTCCACACAGGGGCAGCAGAAACCTTTTGAGAAAAGTGGCTATTTGCACAGGCAACAACTGTCGAGCAAGGTTTTTCCCTGGTGAGGACATACAGGCTGATGCCTGAACATGGTATAAACCAATTATTTAATATTGTCACTACTGCTCTGACACATTTCCTACTCCTCTTCTTTACATCCAATTTGAGTGATGAAAACATTCTTGGGAAGAAAAAGACTGAAACATAAGAGAAAGACTGAAGACTTGTAAGACGGCTGTATTTTCAGCTGATCTGAGCTCAGCTGGATTTATTCACAGCAGCTAAAAAATGGAGTTCTGGAAAAAGATGAAAAAACAGGGAAAGAAATCACCACCACAAACTATTTAGACTTTTACCCTAGAAAATTTTAAAGGGATGTTATCTACTGCTCCCCTTCTCCCTGGTGCTGCTCAACCAAATGTCTTCTCACACCTCTTAAGACACCTGGAAGACCCAGGGCACATGCTTAGGCTCTTTCCTTGGGGGAAGAACAGACCAGAAGGCAGATGTGCTCGTTTGCATGCTGACTCAGTCCCTTCAGCTAGTAAGGGCAAATGTAAAAATTCCTTAAATTCCATTGACAGCCCAAGACGGGAGGACAACTAATCCAAAGCAACCCTTGGGTTTTGATTGAAACTGATAAGAAAAATCACCTCCTCTGCAATACTCTCCTTCAAAACCCTTGGAATCTCCACCAGTTTCTAAGCTTGCATTCTCCTCTGAAGATGAATCTATACACAGCAAGCACAGCAGGACGTGAGGGCACTAAACTTTTTGACCTAACATGGTCAAACAAGCCTAACAAGCCCAACTCCCTTACTTTTATCATCAGAGCACAGACATTTGGAGGACTGATAAACAAACCAACCTAGAACCCTCCCTGTTATCCATCAGCAGCCAGGCCTCAGACTAACACACTGCCCAGCCTGTCAGAGAGGCTGTAAGTGGTGTTTGCGCTCCTCCCTTCTCCTTGTACAGATCCAAAGCTCTGTACTGATCAGAGATCTCCCTTCCTCCTCCGCCTCACACACCAACAGTATTTAGCAGTCCAACAAACACCGTACCTGCAATGTGGTTTACAACTTCAAGCTCTGGCTCTGAAAGGAAACAAAAAAGAGGGTGAGAAAGTGTTGGGCTTAACAGTAGAGTCTCAAGAACATGGCATGTTTGGCAAGGATCAGATCCAGAGGCAGCATGGTTTTCCAAGGCTTGCAGGTTTTCTTTTCTCCTGTCAATGTTTTTTCCCTCTCTGCATCACACCGAGAGTGGTTTTGTATTACCTGCTTCAAGAGCAGACCCACTCCTGCTGCACAACACTTTGATCGTGCTTTTCTTGCAAAGCACACAAAAGTGCCTCAGTGTGTGGGGGGCTGACCGCGGCCGGCTGGGTTGCTTGCTCACCCCCCTCAGTGAGATGGTGAGGGGAACAGAAGGGCAAAAGGAAAAAAAAAACCTTGTGGGTTGAGAAAAAGACAATTTGATAAGTGAAGAGAAAAAACCAAAACCACAAACCAAAAAAACCAAACCAACCCAAGTGCAAAAAGCAGTCACTCGCCACCAGCAGACCCATGTCCAGCTAGTCCCTGAGCAACGGCTACTTTGGAAAAACTCCCCCGTTTTTATCGCTGAGCATGATGTTGTATGGCTTGGAATATCCCTTGGTCAATTCGGGTCGCTGTCCTGCTTGTGTCCCTTCCCTGCCTCTTGCCCACCCCAACCTACTGAGTGAGAAACAGAGGAGACCTTGATGGTGTGCAAGCACTGTTCAGCAACAGCTAAAACAGCAGTGTATTATCACCTCTGCTTTGGTGACAAATCTGGCACACAGCACCGTATGGGCTGCTACGGAGAAAATTAATGCCCTCGCAGCCAAACTCAGTGCAGTTTCACTCGCCTCTGAGCGCCTTCCAGTGTTTCCTGGTGAAATGAGAAGCCTTAGGATGTGCATTTAGAATACAGGTAATGTTCTTAGTAAGAACAATTAGTAGCTGATGGCTGAACATGGCTTCTCAGACACAAGCCAAAATACAACTCGTAATAATAGCGTAGGCAATGTAAAACCCTGAAACCAATTTGTTATTAGCTCCAGCTGTAGGTATTGCCATATTCAAATGGAAAGTGTTAAATTAATAGTACTTAAGTAATTATATATGCTACTAACTGGCTGTTTATGGTATGTAAGAGTTTTAAGTGTGATGCAAACGCTCAGAATTCAGCAGTAGTAGTAGGAAGTGGTGTTAAATGTTTTGCAGTCACAATCAGCGATAGCTCCCTACCTGGTCTGGGCAAGACGGTGAAGAGTATCTCCATACCCGCATGAATATGGTCAGACACATGACAGTGAAGCAGCCATGTCCCAGGGTTCCCCACCAACATCTCCACCATTTCAAAGGTCCCAGGGAACAGATCCACAACATCTGCTCGGTAGCTTTTGCCATTCTGTCCAAGGGAAGGGATGCTGTTAGCATGCAGTGCTCAGTGCATCTTTTCAGAAAGCAACTTCTGTCAGTGTCACTGGAGAACACTTCAGTGCTGCTACACCTCTTAAAAGCTCAAAACAAGATTTGAAAGAGCAGCTCCAGGGCTGTAGCTGGGAAAGCAAACAATATGGTAATGCCTAATCCTAAGAAGGGTTAAGGTGGACATATCAGCACAACAGAGGCTCAGGGAGTCAGTCAGATGTGTAAAATCACATCCCTCTCCTAGTTGGCTGAAGCTGCTGTGGAGTCACTCAAGAAGTTCAAGTCCATCGAATCAAGCAAAAGTGATATCAGTGGTCAGTGTCTGCTTTATCATCAGCAGGATATTACCTTGTATATGAAGGTCTCAGCATGAAAATGGACTGTGTGGACATCAATCTCCTGACCCATTCCCAGCAGGTACCAGTTCACCCACTCACCCTGGAACATGGTCAGCCCAGGCAAGTTCGCATAGACCCTCCCATTGATTGCTGTGCAGTAAATAACAAAGAGAGTAGGAAAGGCTGTTACTGAAACGGTAAAGATGCTGAACCATTTTTCAGAGCAAGAACATGCAGGGAAAGATAGATGCTACAAAGCTCATATGGCAACCAATGCATTGGTTAGTGGCTTCCATAGGACAGTCCCCCAAGAGTTTGGCAGTCCTCTCTCCAGCTCAGCTACTTATCCACTCCGTTAACAGACAGGGAAAGCAAAATTACTTGCATCCAAGGCCACGCTCAAATAAATCTCAAAAACTGCTTCTTCCTGAAAACCTGCAGTCAGCCAGCACAAATAGTTGGTTGTAGAACTCATGGTGTAAAAATGGCCTTCTTAGCCCAGTGATAGGGAAATACGTATATATCTACACACACATAAATCTGAACAATTTACTTGCTGAACAATGAAAACAGGCAAATCCTGCCAACAGGCAACCCTGTCATTCTAAGGGTCTCATGTTGCGTGTACACATTACATGCTGATCACTTGTAAAATCACTACATGGCAGGACTTTATTTCATAATCAGCACAGCAAGAAGGAATTCTGCTTTGACTACAAATGCAGGAAAGGGACCGAAACAGTGAGTGAGCTGAGTGCAATGGCACGCACGTGGAAACACACACGTTCAGATGACAACACAGGGAATAAGATGAGAAGAGACAATGATCTGAGGGCAGGAACACTGGTGTTTTACTCCCAAATCTGCCATAGGCACTTTCTGTAGCCCAAAACAAGCATCCAACTTCAGTCTGTTGGTTCTGCTAGCTGTAATATTGGGTCAACAACTACAACGATAGACATTTATATTTGGAGATTGTTTATAACACCTGTACAAACCCAGTAGTAATGACAACACACAACACAGCTCTTCACTATTCATATCTCAACAACTGCCAAGGAGCTTGTTTTGCTGAGAACATTTTAGATAGATCCAGATACAATATGGAGAAAACCACCATAAATAACATATTAATTTATAAAAATGTGTTCAACCTACTATAACAGAAACAGCATTTTTGGTAATCAGCTAAAACAACTGAGCCACATATTGCAACCACATAGCTCAGTCAATTAATTTGAAAACTAACATATTCTAATGATCCTGAGACGAACAGAATTAAATGAGTCTGACATGTTAAATTCACATTTGATTTTATTTCCTGCCCCGAGTCACTTGGACACGCTCTATGGCACCTATCTTGCTATTCCTCCTGACAGGGGCAACCCTAACAATTAGCCTTCATTGTAGATCAAAGATTTCTGCTGTATATGTGCTGCGATATTGAGAACGACAGGCAGTTTAATTCTGTTCGTAACACTGGCAATGGAAAAGGATGAGGGCATTCACTAGGAGTCAGGGTCCTGGGTTTTGAGTAGCTGACTACTTATAGAGGTCCCAGAATCATCAAATTGGTGTAGATAGTAACAAGCGCTTAGGTGCCTAACGGGCATTACCATGCATTTTGTTGCTTTCCATAAATTTGTCATCCAGCAGGTTGATCTCCTTGTGATTTCCCTTACTGTAACGTTCCACATTCTCCTCCAAGTACCAGGACTTATTTTCATCAAAAACCAGGAACAGTAGAGCAAACTCCCTCTTGACATCCTTCCTGATCCCATCTGACTGCAGAACCCCTCTCTGGCAGATCTTCAGGGGTCCAATCAGACCGCTGTACATATCCTAATTGGAATGAAGGAGAAAAACCTCTTGAGACAAGGATCTTCCCACCCTCTCTTTTGTACACAGCTCTTTGACTTTCAGCAACCATACTTTCTGCTCCCTGCGTCACCCCGCTTAAAACAGACGGTGCCACTGTGTAAATACTCTCATTGGTGCAAATCAGCTGCCAAAGCACAACGGCAGAGAATATACATGCTCTCATGAACGCAAATACAAAAGTCATAAATATGAATGATATCAAAGTATTCTCCGCTCTGTGGCTGCAAAAACATCTGCAACTTGAGATAAAAAGGCAATGATCTCTGGGTTGAATGTGATGGTTTATTGGAGGATCCTCCAGGTTGCTTCCCTGTGAAATCAGTGCTATGGCAATTGATCATAGCAATGCTCAAATCCTCCTGCTTTATGCACGGGGCCTAATTTTGGACGATTTCTGTCTTTCTTCACTCCCCCTATGGCTCTCACTAACAAAAAAACATGACTTACTGGGAGATGTTCTCATATCCTGCAAATAACTGAAGGAAGGTTAGTGTCAAGGAGACAGTTGAATTGTTTTATGAAGGTTTGTGTTTGGAAAAAGTAAGGAAAATCAGGACAAATTTGGAGGATGTCTTCTCCCAGGAGAATGCTAGACATGTCACCTGGTGGTTCTTCTACCTCTCAGCTGGGCCAATCTCTAAACTGAATCCAGCTCATGTTGTTTTCTAGAGGGGGTGAAAATTTGGTCTAACTGGGCTTTTCCGGTTCTAACTTCTATTTTACCTTTACTGGGTCCACCATGGAGTAGTAGATCCAAGGAACACAGGCTGAATCATTTGGTCCTGGACCAGATCTCTCGGGAACTTCCCATCGGTAGGTCACAATGTCACCTGAGTGACAAAGAAGCAGCATTAACACCAGTGTGATCCCAAAGAGTGGCAGGCTTCCCCCGTCATGGGCCATCAGCCCAGGGCTACCAAAGACTGACTGAGCTGTGAACTGCCATCATCTTTCTCCTTCCTACCCACAGGCCGCACTCAGAAAGGCAAAGGCTGCACAGAGAAAATTTTGTGCTGCGCTTAACCCAGAAGTCAGAGCAGAATATGAACTCCCAAGGCTGCAGTTCCCACACAGGTGGTATCATTAAAACCACAGTGAACTTGAAAGACCAGTTACTGTTCAGTTCTGGTTCTCTGCCGTAAGAGAACACATACACCTCTGCCTGCCTAAGGAAACCAGCCTATCTATATGACAAAATCAGCTTTGCACCCCATGTGGGAACACAGCTGGAGACCACAGTGACTTACCAGGGTTTGCTACTTGTGGCTGTCCCGTCTCCTTTTCCAGCACCCCATGTGCGTGAATGGAGTAGGGTCGCGTGGCATTGTTCTTAAACACGATGTTGATAATATCTCCCACTTCTGCCCACAGAAAAGGACCTTAATATGGGAAGAACGTACTCTGAGACCAGCAAAAACTGTCAGTGTACCTCATGAGGATATTCCCACCTCTCTCTCACACCTCCCCAGACATAAGCCCTTATAATATTTTTGTTACCCTCCCTCTTCTCTACCTTATCTCTACCTCCCAAAAAGAGATTTAGAGGTCAGTCCCAATTCAAGTAAGTCTCTGAAAACCACACTGAGTTTCACAATGAGGGAAATGAAGGTTGTTATACACTTTAACAGTGCCCAATACAACTAAGGCTTGATTTCTGAAAATTGCTATGCTAATTTTCACAGCATCTCGATCACACGATGCTCTGGTTTCAAGAAATGTGGTAATATTCAATTTGGCCTGAGAGTGTCACAAATCAGAGTTGCAGCCTATTTTGAATGGCATATCCTGCCTCAGCCTTGCTGTGCTGACATCACTTATGGCCCTGTGTTCATAACAGAGCTGTGTCTCCACAGCCTCCCATCGGACATTGTAATGTCCTCCAACTCCCAAGGCCTGCCTGCTTTTGCCCCAAAAGCATTTCTCTCACAGCTACAGATTTTTCATGTATATCTCTCACACTGCCCTTTAGAAGTCAGCAGTTATTTCTGTTCTACAGTCAGAGAAATTCAGGTGTGAAACACTTTGCCCAAGACATGAAAGAAAGTTGGCACAAAGGAAGGCATGAGAACCCCATCTTCTCTACTGCAAGCTGTGTTCAGGACCCTCTTTCTCCAAAGCTGTCAGAGCTGGATAGGAGACAGCCTGAATTTCTCCTCACTTGCAACCACAGTAGATGCCCAAGTATCTACGGAGGCCTCCAGATTGCAGCCCTTAGCCACTGAAGCTCTAGAGTCCACATCCCATTGCTGTGTGAGTGGAAGATGTAACCCTCTGCACATAACCTTACCTAGTATCCCTAGGTGTTCATCACCATTTATCCTGGCCTTGGGGGTCTGGAAAGTCCCATCGGTGTACTCCCTGTAAACTGCTTTCTTGTACCTGGAGCCAAGCAGTCCATTCTCATTGCTCAAAAACACATCGGCGTAGCTGAGAAATGCAGAATGAGTGATGAGATACCCAGAAGTTCACAAGGAAAAACCAGCTAGGGGGTAAAACCCCCCAGGCAGGGGGTTCACTAGTTGAATGGGTTTGCCAGAGACCTGCTTTGGCTGCAAAGGTGGGTGCAGTGATGCAGGGAGCCTCAGCAGCGGCACCACCAGCAGTAGCCTAAGCACCATGTCACAAGATGGCCAAGACACCTAACAGCCTTCACCACGAGAAACTGTCTACTAAGAAAAACTTTGCCAAAGGCTTCCCCAGAAGAAGGGCTCTACCTTTCCGCAGAATGCTTGTGCCGTTCCTTCTCCCAGCTTCGGTCTGGCGCATAGTCCCACTCCACCTCCTCTGCCACAATGTAGTATGTCCGCACCCCCTTGTACCGAAGGGCGGGAGCAGGATCTCTTTTTCCACACTTGGAAACGGAGTAGCGTTCCCTCATCCCAGCCTGGTAGTGATTGCTCGTCTGGCAGTAGATCTCAAAAGTCCCTGAGGGAGGCAGCACGACCAAGGAAATCAGCTGCTTTTAAAGATCCCAGGAAACAGCTGCTTCCCTACAGAGCTTGTGACGTGGCTGACATTGGTATGTGTGTATCTGGGTGTTTGTTTAGGCAGCTTGGTTGCCACTGGCCGAGATTAAAAGGGGTTGTTAGAGCAACCACGCAGGAATGGCACAACAAAATCCTACATAAAAATCATCTCAGGAGACTTTCTTACACAATAACCAGCTTGAAGAAGAAGACGTGAGGAAACCAATCAAGTGATAAAACTGCTGAGATGATGGTTAAGTAAAAGATCTAGCCTGCCAACACGAAAGGGGAGGAGACAACTGGCAGCTGAGGCTATCACATTGTGTGAATAAGACATCATATTGTTTGCCTATCCCACAAACTGGAAGACTGAAGACTGTCATAAACATGAATCTCTGCAAGCCATGGACAGGGGAGTTAAGCTCTGGCAACTGTCTGCTACTTTATTCTGGAAGACATGTTTGCATGTTTCTATGGGTCACAGGCAGCAATGTCCATGGGGACTGTTACTACAGATACTTAATGGGAAGTGACAACCTAGAGAATCAGTCTGGGACAATATGGGACAAGATCCAGTATCTCCTGTTATTCTCCAAAATCACATAAAAAGACAGGAGCTGTGGCCTCATAAATGGGACCAAACAGGATCTAAAACATAGCTCACCTGGTAAGAGCTTACACTGTGCTAAAGAATCAGACACAGGAGCTAATACTACAACAAGAGGCTCTTCCTGCTGCTAGGTAGATAAGCAGGCACTTACCCTTGTTATCAGGTTGCATGTAGGCAGTAGCAAACGTGTGGGGGAACAGATTGGTTGAATCTCTCCGCATCCCATTCATCTGCAGGGTGTTCCCCTGAAACACAGCTCCATGTACATCTGCTTCACTGCCCAAGCCCAGTAAGTGCCAGGACACATTGTCTCCTTCACACACATTCAGCCCAGGCAAGTTACCAAACATAAATCCATTGATGGCTGTAAAGAAGAGAAGAATTAACTCTCTGTGTGGAGATGTCAGCCAAGAGTTTCTTTCTGTGCATACATTTTGACAGGGCAGGCCTGCCAGTGGAAACGTAGCTTGGTTGTAATTCAGCCCCAAATACGCTCGGGACATGTTTCCTCAGGCAGCTGTCCTTCTCTCACGTCCCACCCCCTGTCTCTAGCCTCACTTGATTTCAGGCCAATACAACACAGCCACTCCAGCTTCCCAGCTGAGTTTTTAGGTGATCACCACCCCATATTTTGCAGATTCACTCCCACTGCGTGCAGAACAGCATCAGGCCATACCATGCATCCTGTTTGATTCCTCGAAGCCATCATCCTTTTTCACAGAAGTCTCATCAATTCTCAAGTAGTACTTTATGTTTGCATTTAAATACCAGCTCAGGTTCTCATCAAACACGCTGAAGAGAAGGTAAAATTCTCTGTCGATTCCTTTCTAAGATATAATCATCATAATGGCTGTTAATTTTTGAAATGCACCAATTAACTATCCTTACAGTTAAAGCTGTTTTGCCCAGCTCTCATGTTCCCCTTTATCTTAAAGCTTGGCTCGGGGGGGGCCGAGGCTCTGTCCCGTTACTCATGTTTAATGTTCCTCTTTTGTTTCATGAGAGGTACCACTTGTGGATTTTCCATATTTCACATGAGTAAAGTGATCAAAATCCAGCCAAGGATATGAAGTCATTGCCTCCTTCCCCCACCATCCCCACGTTCAGGTGTAGTTTTCACCACCTGTCCAAATCAGACCTGGGATCAGAGCCCAGCCCAACAGGCAGGCTGATGACTGAATTCCACCCCTCCCTTCTCCTGCCACAGGCCTGGACTGGGGGTTTTGGGTTTTTTGTTACCCTAAATCCTTGAAAACGTTAGTTCTCATAAGAAATGCGTTCCACAGTATGGTGTGTTCCCCCACTAAAAGAACATCCCCACTGCTGTCCAGATTCTCATTCTGGTATCAGTTGCCTCAGCTGTACCCAGGCCGACACCCTGCCGAGAGGGCTAGCGATGCCCAGCCTGCAACACATGAGGAGTGGTCATGCACCTTTCCCAATCAGAGAGTCATTAAAGGGTTGCCTAAGACTGCAGAGCCAGCATTGCTGCCCCAGGTGATCTCCCCCTTTCCAAACAAGTCTGTTTTGCTGACACCCTTTCAATACCTGCAAATGTTTTATCATTATCACAGCTCCTTCACATGGTGGGTTGTGTATATTCATAATCCCCTGCTCAGAAGATTGCCACCCTGTGTAACATGCAGATCTCTTCTGCACTCCAAATCTAGCCACATCGTGCCACCACTGAGACAGAAAGCAAACTCCTCTAGGGAGGGTCTTGTGGCTTGGCCTCACCAGCCACTCGCTGATCTACACCACAAAGTAGGCCAGACAGCACTAGGTTGTTTTTCACAATAAGGCTCTGCTAGTATGTCTTGCACTTCCCCAGTATATTCATTTACTGCCTTCTCTAGGCTTAATGCCATGAGTAGACTATCCCTGAGTGAAACACCAAGAATAAGTTCTAGTTGCCCTTTAGATTTCACCTCTTCCATCAAAAGCATAAAGACTGACACAGATTTTTCACATGCTTTTTTGTAGTCAGCTGGGCTTGAAAATGAACTGATCTTGCAGAAGAAATCCAGTTCACACAAACTTCAAAGCATTTTATCATTCAAGCAAACCACCTGTGACTAAGTAAAAATGTCTTTTCAACATTTCTGAGACTGCAATGAATATTTCACATGCCCCTGCAAGCGGCCTGCTCTGCAAGTCTCAGGACAAAAGCTACCTATAAAGATATATCCAAAGTACATTTGTCCAGCCAAGTTTGCCTCTGAGTTTAAAGCACAGCTCAGAAACCATTTCAAGAGCAGCCCTTGGGAGCCCAAAACACTAGCCATTCCCACCTGAGACCTGAGCACCAGCTGTCCCAACATTAACCTGTCTCGTGGCTTTGATTCGACCATCATACACTTGGTTTTTTTATGTTCCCTCATGTTTTGTTGATGCTTCTTTCTTCACAAGAAAAGAAAGAGCCTGCTAAGTGCATGGTTGGAAAACCACTCTTACCTGTTTGTTGTTCTCATCCAAAGTGCCCGGCTTACAGATGACCAGAGGCCCTACTAAGCCTGAACTGGGGTCTCTGATGGGATTTGCAGCAGAGCTGTACATCCAGGTCAGGCAGGGAGGGTCACTGGACGTGGGACCAACATGCTTAGGCACAGTCCACCGGTACGTGAAGTTGTGCAGTGGTGCAACAGAAACCCCATTCTGCGACAGACCTTTAAAACAGAGATTGGCATGGTTATTCCCAAGGCTCCTGTAGAAACTTGGTCACAACTTCTCACCGGCTACATTAATACTGCGCTTTACTTCATCCATGTCACTAAAATACCCAGCATCTGAGGTGTGATGTGAGCGTGTTTAAGGCACACAGGGAGCTGCTCTCAGTACCATGTAACTTCCTTAGGGACAGGCATGGTGACTGGAACTAATGAAGCTGATCTCACCACATCCTGGGAGATGAATGTTGGAAGCACATGGTTATCTAAGCTGGAATGCACTGGGCATGTTCCTCTGCTCATGAGGTCTCAAACAGCTAGGAATGGTCTGAGCTTTAGTTTACAATTTTGTCTGAAAAATAGCACCTCTGGAACCATACTCCCTCTGGCACCCTCCCTGGGCACTAGTTCAGTGGAAAGCCTCCTTTGGCGAGGCCTCAGGCAGGCTCAGAGGACCAGGCTGGCTTCCACCCAGCTCCTGAGCACATCCAGTCCTTCCCAGCTGCAGAAACTCCCCCGCATGGTGGAGCTCCACAGCCTTGTAACTTCTCTACCAGCATTAGCACTGAATTACCCAAGAAAAGGGAGCTACAAACCATTGTGGTACAGCATCCCCTCCCATTCCTTCCCATAGGACACTCCGTGAGGCTGGATGCTGAAGGGCCAGGAGGCTTTGTTAAAAAACGTCACCAGGATGGTGTCTCCAACTTCAGCTTTGATCACTGGACCTACACAAATAGCAGAGAGAGTATGTCAGAAACTGAGCAACTTCCTGGGTGAGCAGGCACCAAAAGCAGCCAAGGCTACCCTTCACCCCAGCTCGGCGGAGCAGAAGATGCAGAGGAAGGGTGGGTAGCACCTCTTAAGGGCAGTCAGCCCTGACAGCAAGTGCAGGGGGCTGACAAAGAATTCTCTGAAAGCGTTTCAGGTCTGTAGGAGAACTCAAAGATGCTTCAGGACTTCACAGATGGAATACCAAAGTGGCCAAATGTGCTCAAATGCCTGTGTCTCTTGCACACCTACATAAAACCCCCTAAGCCTTCCAAGACCAGCACCTTGGGCCTGAGGTTTGGTTTGTAAAGAAAGGTGCAAGATGCTCTAAGCCCACCGATGTCTGTGAGCCATGGCCCCAGCCAGCTAGAAAGAAACAAGGAGTCTTTAATATGCCTGTCTGTTTCCACCAGCCTGCAGACTCCCAGGCCCACAGATCACTCCTGACAGATGCTGCCGCCTGGCAAAACCAGCAGACTCATGCCCCAGTGTCCATGTGTCTCCACATGCTCAGGTCCCCCAGCAGAGAATGTCCAAAAACCACGGGTAACCATGGCCTCCCCAGACCCTACTCTGTGTCCCAGCAGACTGCTGCCTCGGGGTTCAACATCTCCTTTGGGTAGCTTGGAACCCCAAACCGAGCACTTTGTAAATGCACCAATCGCCTTCCTAATGTGAGAGGGCTCGTCCCAGGCCTGGAGCTGTGTTCCTCTCACCTCCATCAATTAAGATTTAGGGTTGGACTGCTCCTTGCAGTTCAGAGGAACCACATTAGCATGCTGGTCCACAGCAGGGCAATCCCACTGTAACTCTTCTACCAATGAGGCTCCCTCTTCCTCACCTCTCCCCTCCTGGATGGCCCAGACTCCATCACCACTGTTTGTTAAACCTCTCAGGCAAATGATGTAGGCCATAAAACCAACAGACTCTGAACAAAAAACTAGCAACCTGCTGCATGGTTAGCAACCCAGACAGGCTTCCTGTAATGTCTCATAAGCATACAGGACTTTGGGCAGCACCACAGCCAGCCACTGTGAGGGAAAGCACGTGGAGGGCAGCAGGAGCAAGCTGTGGGGTGAGGAAGAGCCCCATGAAGAAAACTGACAGCACTAACAACCAACCACTCGCTCTTCCCCACAGCACAGCTTCGTGGACTTCAGGGCAAGAACAAGCAGCATAAGGCACCGGTGCAGGCCCGTGCAGCGTGGGTTGTCTGCACTGTGCCACATCACGTTCAGCAGCTGCTTCCCCATAACTCTTCTAGACACCCCAGCCACTTTATCAAGTAATTTTTAATTAGCCAGTTCAAATGAGTTCATGTAACTTGCCCCAGAAATGTCACTTGTTTATCTGACTGAGGATTTTCATCAATTAACCCTTCAGTATTTTTAGTTCACCAGTAGAAGGTACCTGTAATTCCTTTCTACAACGCGATAGTCGAGTTTTCCCTCAGTCACTTTCTATAGGAGTGTGGCTGTTGCTGATAATGCTAACCCTTTCTTTTTTTCTCCTTTTCTTTTCCCTGGTTCCCAAGGTCCAGCAAGACACTGCCAGCTCCTGACAGTTACACTGCATCTCTCCCACGCAGAACTCCACCATTCAACTTTTATTCTGCTGTTTATACTTCTCTTTTGCCCCCCTCCGCTATTCTCTCCCCTATCCCAATTTGTATGTTACTCCATGTGCTCTTTTCTCCCATGGCTTCTGCTGGGATTGCTGTGGCTAATTTCTGGTGTCATTAGATAACTAGTCACTGCTGATGCAGGAAACTGGACCACACTTATATGCTTCTACCACATACATCACACACCCACCATTCATTCGCCTCTGCAGACTGCCTATTTTCCTCTCTCATCTTTCTCCACCACTCTCACTGTTACCTGGCTATAACAGACACCACCCACGCAGGAGAGAAAGTTTTCTGTGAGAAACATGGGTTTGTAGCATGTCTTGAAGATGTTCAGTCAAAAACACATAACCAAGGACTATTCTGTGACCTGTTCAGCTCTAGTTACAAGCACTGTGTCCCTCAGCCCTTACTATTAACTTCTGAAGACTGGAAGAATAGTGATTCTGTCCATTCTACCATTCAACACCCCAGGTCTGTTCCCCTGGCTCTTAGAAAGAAGGGCTGTGAAACCCCTCCTGTGTGCCACTCACTGCACCACGAAAACGAGAGGACAGTTACAGCCAACTGGTACTCCCAACATCGGCATTGTTCTCACTGGCACGGAAAGAGGATCTGCGTTGCTGGGTGATTCCTACCAAGTATCCCACGGTGTTTCTCTTCTTCTGACTGCTGCTTTTCCTCACGGAAGCTCTCATCAGTGTATTCCACATATTTTGCCTTCCAATAGACTCCCCCAATTCGGTAGGGGCTACGCTTGAAAAACTGCTCAGCAGGGCTAAATACAAAAAGTAAATGTCAGGTCATTTCTATGAAAATCAGTCCTGTTCCTCTCCTGCTCCCTCTCCCCACGCCCCTCTGGCAAGGCCAGTAGTATCCCGAAAACAAGCATCCTTTCAGACAAGGACAGCATCTCCAGTTTGGAACAAGCACAGCTTGTCTCTATGAAACTTTTTTGTCCTACAGACTCCTCTACCACTACGTTCAGGGAGCACCTCTGGCACGCAGCCCTGTTCCAGCTGGAACAGCCGGGTTTGGTGGCACAGATCTGAATGGCATCTCTACACAAGGTGTGCAAAAGAGGGCAGTGAACAAAACTGCAGTGCAGTACGTGGAAAGGCAGTGCCGAACACCGAGTTCTTCAGAGGCCAGGGGACAACTGCAGTCATAAATGAAAAAACCCTCACACAACAGCTGTAAAGAGACATCTATTTCCTCTGCCACCACCCTCTGGAAACACCCAGACAGACGTGACATGCCTTGCAGGAAAGACAGCTTAGCTACAAGGCCAGCTCACAGGTCTAAGGAGCTTCCGGTTCTAAGGTCTGTAAGAGTTGCTGTGTGGCTTTTGGGTAAATTATTAACTGCTCTGCATTCCTACTCCATCTGAAAGAGGTATATCCTCCCCAACAGCTTCCCAAGGTCGGGAATGGAAAGGGAAGAATGTTTCTGTTAGCCAAAGCCTGAACAGGAAACCACTCACCAGCTGCTATCACAACCATCCACATGTGGGATGGAAGGTTGTCATCGAGGTCACTGCATCCGATTTCCTAGAAATTTCTTGATGCAGCAAGCACATCTGCAGGCTAGCTCTGCCACCCTGTGTCTGCTGCAAGATGTGCTTTCTTAATGCCACATTTAATATATGGATCTCTTCCTAGGTCAGGCGCAGCAAGCAGAAATGAAGCCCAGAGACAGATGTGGCAGCTCATGTTCTACATAAGCTGGGACTCCAGGAGTCTGTGGGCAAGGCCATGAACCTAGCACCGCTCTCAGTACAGTCCAGCTACATTTCTGCATCTACAGTTTAGAGGCCTACATTTCCACATGAGGTGATCTGCCTTCCCAGGAAATACACTCTAAGTGAATTGCAGTCATGTATTTTGAGAACAAAGAAATTCCACATTTTCCTTAGCAGCCTCCTGACAGACCACAGACCCCCAAACACTGCCCTAGCCCATCAGCCTCTTGCTTACCTGTCTGCTTCACTCAGCAGTTTCCCACTGCTTTGGTCGAGCCCTGAAGGTGCATAGTCCCACTGCACTTCCTTTGCAGCTATGTAGTACTTCCGAACTCTCCCTTCCAGGGTGGATGCTGGAGCTTGCCGAGAACAGGGCCGGACTTCGTAGAGTGCCCCCATCCCAGCTGTCCAAGACATGGTGGAGGACACACAAGCTTAACCTCTCTCAGCCAGTATGACCAGGCAATGAACACAGTCCCACAGTCCTACCACGAACTGGACACTCCTCCCCTGTTGTCCCAAAAGGCACAGGGCTAGGAGAAGGCAGTTAGGTGCTTCCCACAGCAAGGAGTTTGTGTTAGCAAGCAGAGCTTCTAACATTAGACGTTGGATGCTATGGAAGTATGGACAGAGAGAGAATAGAGTCTTCTGTGATCCTCAGATGTACCATGCAAGTGCCTCTTACAGGGACTAGAACTCTTAAGACACTCCCTCATCTTACATTCAGCTGTACCAAGCTTATTGTCTTCACCATTGATGGCAACGTGGAACATCACACAGCGGTACAAGTCATCCCCAGTAAGTCTGTCCCGCACATTAATAATCAATTCAGCCCAGTTTATACAAGACAAGGAATCAACCCATTCATCTATGGATGTTTTTAGTGGGAATGCTGCTCAAGGCACTCTCCCTTACCATGTTATGCATTATGGGACCATACTGGGAGAAAAAAGTGAGCCTGCAGAGTGCAGGACATTGCAACCTCTGCCTTACCTTGTACGTGATCATTGATCTGACAGCTCAGTAGCCATTTCCCAGGGTTACTGGGAATCATGTCTGCTGTAACAAAAGTGGCTGGGAAGAGGCTGGCCACATCTGTCCTGTGGCCTCGAATATTGAGCATTTCTCCATGAAAATAGGCTGTATGAACATCAATTTCATTGCCCATCCCGAAGAGGTGCCATGAAACGTAATCGCCAGCACACATCGTCACTTCAGGGAGGTTCCCAAACACATAACCGTTAATAGCTGCAAAACCAAACATGCCAAATCAGAGATTAGAAAAGGGGCGTTGAGAGCTTCTGACAGCAAGTTACAGTACAGACATGTTTTGAGGATGGACCTAACTCAAACTTATCCGCCTCTTCTTGTTCTGGATAGCCCAGCTCCACAGCTCATTCCTAACATGAAGTATATTCAAAACCTCCGAGCAACTAACAAAGGTTCACTCAAGCCAAAGATTAAATCAAAATAACTTCGTTCTTCTGGAGTTGTTGCACAGTCCCCGTGATATTGTTTACCTAGCACATGACCTCAGAGCTTGCCATCTCCCTTCTCCCTTCTACCCACACCCCGGCATACAACAGCAGAAAGTGCATTTCAAGATACCAGGGCACTGACACCCCTGGAGTGTCTGAGCAGTCAGTGGCTTCATGAAGGTGACACTGACCATGCATTTTGTTGCTCTCTTGGAATTCCTCCTCTTCTTTGTCTACAGAGCCTGGATCTGTGCAGAATGATGCTATGTTCTCATCCAGGTACCAGCTTAGGTTTTCATCCACCACACTGAACATCAGAAAGAAATCAATGTCCACATCCTGGCGTCTTTGAGAGCTGCCAGTCAGTATTCCTAGGGTGAAAGAAAAGATGAATGAATACACACCCATGCAGAAAAGCAGACGTCAGTCAAGGGATTAAAACACCAATAGAAAGTAACCCTTATCACACGAGTTAGACACAGACGCTTTCCCCACCATCCTAGCTCAGCTCATTGCAGACTTCCAAGCAAGCTCACTCTTTTCTAATA
>NW_010243222.1:0-7150 GCF_000690775.1 Eurypyga helias | reverse complement strand
TTTTAATACACAAACTAGGTCTTGGGACAAGATTCCTGCTTTTAACATGGATTCAAACAGCTCTCTCAGATCAAGAGGCCTACAAGCTCACCTGCCCAGCTACTAAGGGATAAAGACAACATAATAACCAGAATCCAGCTAGAAAACAGGTACTGACTTCTCCAGTCATGCTGCATTTTCCTGTAAAGCTGGGAGCTGCCCACCAGAGTATCTTGTCATCCTAGACTTGTTCAGGTCACCACAAAACCTTCACAGTATGAACCTTCAGCCCTCAGCTGCTTTCTCTTGGAGATTTTACCTTTTTTGCATGTAAGTAATGGCCCAATTAATCCAGATGCAATGTCCTTTGGCGCATCAACATGAGAGTGGTAGATCCAGGTCAAGCAGTTTGGGTCATCAGCAGTTGGGCTGTGATCCTCAGGGACAGTCCAAGTATAGGTGTAATTCTCTCCTGGGAAAACAGCGTCATCCTTCTTCTGATCCTGGGGGGACATATCGGGATACAGGGATCCTAGAACAATTGAGCAATCACAACATCCATTCAAGAAAAGCAGAGACATCCACACATGTAACCTTATACTGAGTACTCTCACTCAGTAGAGAGCTACACGTATATACTTGGGTAGCAGATTTCAAAGCAACACTCACCATCCCTAGGTTAAAATAGTGTTTAATCACCATTCTCCGAAAGAGAAGCTGAGGCACAGGGCCACTATAAGGCACTATACTTTGCCTTCAGCTCTGCACGGTGCCACAGTCAGCCTCTCTGCTCTCTAGAGTTGCTTCAAATAGCAGTTCTTCGGTCTCATACTTTACTGTTCTTGTGAACTCCCTAAAGCTCATCATGCTCATGACTCATACCTCAGTACTTCAAACAAAGAATATAGCTCTTTCCTTCTGCACCACTCTCCCACTAGCAAGTGTCGGAGGTTCTTTTAAAATCAAGAAATGTGGGCTGTGTACTGTAATGCCCAGGTCAGGAAACAACTCCCAGACCCATGAGCCTGCTAACCCAGCATCAGGAGGTTTCACTAAACACCTAGATGCAGTTGCATTCTAGCAATATAGCTTTGGGCTACCCAAGTCTGTGGCTTTACAGACATCTCAGTGCACACACCTAAGTTCCCAGTAAGAAAAACCAGTCTCCTTTAAGGCAGTGCCTCATTTACCTTCAGAGTCCTTTTCGTAGAAAACACCGTGAGGATGGATTGTATATGGTCGACCAGCAAAATTTTTTAGATGTACTTTAATGGTATCCCCCACTTCTGCTCGGATGATAGGCCCAAGGAACCCCAGCCAGCCAGGTTTGGGAATCTCAGTGGTGTACGTGGAGTCTGTGTATTGCTTATAGACAGATTTCTTGTATGTGCTTCCCACCCTGTCTTTGCCAGACTGGAGGAATGTTGAGGCCATGCTGTTAAATTCAGAAAAGCAAAGCCACCGTGAGTCATGCATTATATAAAACAGCTGGTCGATAATGCAGTACAGTGATGACGACACACAGCTTTCCCAGGTAAGCCCAAAAGCTTGGGCATTACAGAGGTACAGTCTCTGCTCTACCCTAGCATGCTCTAAGCTATCCACAAAGTTCCTCCTCCCACCTCTCTGACTGCTGTGACATGAGCGGCACAGCCTGCTTGGTTCGACTTGTCGGCTTTCTGAGCACCAACAACAGGGGACGTCAGCACATTAACAGCTCAGTGAACCCGGGATCGCAACCACAAGCATGGCCAGACGCCTGCTGCCACGCATGGCCATGGCCTCGTCCCCAGTTCTTCCCAGATGGAGACAAAGTGCACTCCGGAAGTGTGCAAGACAAACAAAGAACAGGAAGGATGGTGCTTCTCTGACAATCACATGTATGTGGGTGACACAGGGAAGACTAAAGCCCTTCTCATGCCTGCTTCAGCCTTCACTGGCCTTTTAGAAACTTATTTCAATGCCTTTGTGGCATTTGCAGCTAAATCACAAGGCAGGGGGCAGTCTCCTAAGCTCTCTGGCCAAATTTCAGTCTAAAAAGATGATTTTCTACAAGTAATTCAGAATCTGTTAAGTAGAATGGCAGACAAGTCAGGCAGATATGCATCCAGCACATAACCAGCTTCCAGAGTTAAAACCTCATACAGGTACTAAAGTTCAACTCATGAGTATATTTGCTTTTTATGGCTAATTCTTAGTAGATAACAGATGATTCATGGTCCAGGTATTAGTGGGACCAGCCTAATTGAGAGCTGAGGTTACTCCCCACCTTCCCCCTTAGTATCAATCACCCTGCCATAATATACGAAGCCCTGAAACGCAGGCAAACTCTAATGGGTATCTCCAGAAGATGAACTGTGGAGACCAAAACATTAAGTGATGCCCTTGTCATTCAAAATTGTGAAGGGCTGGGCTCTAGCAATACAGCTCAGCCCTTTGCAAAGTCATCCCTGCAGCCACTATTAGCAAAGAGTTTACGGATAATTCATACCTCATTTCACAGATCTGCTTCTTTCCCCCCCCACCCCCCCAGAGTCCATTTCTTCCCAACAACAAAAAAATCCTTCAAGCATTTTACTACCTCTGTCACTCATATCAATATCACATCCTTTTCTTATTGCTAGAAATTCTGTTTCTGCAATCTTTGTACAAATAAGTACATTAGCTAATGTTTGCAGTGACAGAACAGTTTTTAAATTGCTTTTAAGTTTAATGGCCTTGAATTTAATTTCTTTCTCTTCATGTATTATGAGATAAAGCAAACAAAACCCACTGGATTCATTATCACTGCAGGAGTCAGCGATAACATCTTTATTAATCCTGAAGTTTGGGTGGCTTCCTTTTCTGTGAACTAATTTAAGTCTATTCAGCATCTCCAGAGAACAGAGACTTCCATGCTAAACTGACAGGCCTTGATGCTTTTCTGTGAACGTCTCTGCTTCCTGCTCTGCTGTTTCCAAAAGATATGTATAAACCCAAATGTTACTTACGATGGAGGTGTAAATGATTGAGAGCAGGTCAATAAATACAGGTTATTTGCCATAAAAAATGAGGAGGGGAAGCACAAATGCCTTTAAAAAGCTGTGGTAAGCTGGGGGGGGTGGGGGGGGACCACACCCACACCACACGAAGCCAAACACACCAAAGAAACAGGTTTGTTGTTTTTAAAACTAAAACCAAAACCTGTTTTTGTAGTGACTCAAAGTAATTATTGCCATTTCCAGATTTACTTTCGTAATAAAAACATTTTTGAAAAAACCCCTAAAATTTCATGCAGGAAGTTCCATTAAGTCTAAGGCTTGAAAATTCCATTTACACAAAAACAAGCTGGCTCTGTGAAGTCATTTACATCAAGGTGAAAAGTCATCATGCCTCAGGATACACAAGCTGATCACCAGCTGGAACCAAGAAAAATGAAGCCCTAGGGCACAGTATTGCACAACCTGTTCTATTATAGCATTCGTACTTCCCTCTAGTGTAAGGGCACTGGATGCTCCATTAAACTGACCATTCATTTTCCCACTGATACAGTTTCTATGTTCTTCCAATAAAACAAGTTAAACATTAAACTCAAAAGATCAGACATCTATCTGATCATGTCTCTTGCTTGCTTAGATGCCCCAGAATATTTGCATGAAATTACTCATAAAATCAGTATTGTAAGCCAGTACCAGACTAGATTCTTACTGATCTAAACATACGGGTTATGTGCAATGTTTTGGTTAGCGAGGACGTTCTTTCCTGTTGGAGCATAGTTCCAGTCCACCTCACGGATCCCCAGGTAATAGATTCGGGTGACACCTCCAGCAAACGTGGGTGATAGCATGTGGATGTAAAACAGCAACAACCAAAACAATCCCATCACAGCCTGATGTGAAGGCGTTTTTGCAGGTTACACCTATTTGGGAGAAGAGAAAAACAAAGGTAAAAAAGTAGAATATGACCACATGGTTTAAAGATGCTGGATATTTAGAAAGGATATGAGGATATCAGGTAGAAGTCCTACTGGGATCATTATTCAAATATCCAAGAAGGAAATCACCCCATAACAAAACTAATGCACAGGTGGATGGGGATTATGCCTTGCTAAAAAGTCCCCAATACCAGATGTGCTTCTCTCGTAACAATCTGAGTAACCGTTGGGTTTTTTTTGTTTGTAGTTCTCTTCCAAATGCTTTGGTTCCACACTGCTGAGAAATACTGCTAATTCAGTAAGCTTTCACACAGTAGGAGATGAGATGAACAGATTCACAGCAGGTGCTGTGTAAGCAGAAAAGGAACCTGTAAATCCTATAGGCTGTGTAACTCTCTGAGGGCAGCAGGGTCCTGAGCAGAAAGTCCCACATTCACTGGAATTTCAAGTGACTGGCTTTTTGCCACCCCTGAGGTCCCAAATCATCTTAAAGGACTACATGCAAAGCTCAGGGAAATAATCCTGAGCAAGTATCTTTATATTCTAAACTGTTGCCAAGATCTCTCCATCCTACTAAACCACCTGAGGAAGTATGATTTAGTCACTGTGAAATAATTTTGAATTTTAACTTCTTTAAAGATTGCTCTTAGAGAGTGGTTCTCTGTAATCCAGGGAGTGCATCTCAAATGGACTGAACAACGCTTATGGCTCAGTCTAGTTCCAATAAATATTTTCCCCCTGATTTAGATCACGAAGTAAGGAGCTTACTCATAAAACTTCTAATCGACACCAAGCTTAGTGTGTCTAAGCACCAGAAATCTCTGAATAGAGATCCAGGGCAACTTGTAGAAACTGAAATGATCCCAACACAATTCAGTGAATACAAATTCAATGAGCTACCTGTATAAAGGAGAATTCGGGACAGCAGATTTACACCAAAGGATCATAAAACACCTTAGGGTTAAAATGGATCACAAACTAAATAAAAACCCACACGAAACTGCTTAAGAAAGATCTCATAAAGTGGTATAATTAACAAAACTTGATGTAACTATTGGCTACATCAAACATCAAAACTAGATGTCCAGCTCTTGAGACACATGACAGCAGGTTAGAAAACATTCAGCAGAGAGAAACAGAAAGCAAAAGAAGTAGGAAAATGTGACCTAGCAAGAAAGCTTAAAGGAATCCATTTTCTTTAACTACAAAAAGAGGGAGATGGTGACATAACACCATGTCAAACACAGAAAGGGTTTTTTTTATAAAGAGTTTGTTATTCTCACATCCTTGGTAACAGCAACATGAATGTATCAGGTTTATTTGCAGCAAAGCTGGACATTCTGTAAGCTTTCAGCTAGCACAGCATCACACTAGAGCAGCTTTTCCAGAGAAGCCGTGGAATCTCTTCCCACATCCAATACCCAGTATACAGGGTCCAACCCCAGCACACCACAATGGACCAGATACTTTTCCAAACATGCTGTACTATCCTCAGAAGCTAATGATAATCAAGTATTTCTGATTTCAAACAGTCATTAAATTGAGAAGTTGAAAGAAAGCAACACTCAACTTGGAAAAAACACCTTTTCCCTCCGTTCTCAAAAGGGCATTGTCGGGATCTCTCTAAATCTGTGATCCAGCAACACAGTTTAGCTCTGCTCCAGCAGCAAGCCCTTCAGAAGGTCCCAGTCATACACACCTGAAGAAGTTCAGGTACAGAACAGCCCCATGGCCCGAGCAGAGCAGGGGTGATGGCAGAACACTCGCTCAATTCTGCTGCTACACACTGTCCACTAACTCCACCAACCTTTATTCCATTCCCTGCTACTCCAGCAACCAGTGCTGCTCACAGGGAGGCAAAATCCCTGCACTGACCTACTCATGCTGTGTCAATAAGGAGGTTTCAAAGCAAGGAGTTCAAAAAGCTGTACCTGTCCTGTTTCACACACGTATGCCGTAACAAATGGCAAAAGGCAGTGGTGACACCAACAAGGAAAGAAAGCGACAGGAAACCTTCCATCCTGTTGGTACACACCCTCCTGAGAAGGACAAGGGGATGCTTCTGACTCAGCTGAAGTAGTGACCTTCTTGCCAACGTGGGTCGAAGTATGTAGGACAAGCTTTCCAGGGAAAAGCATGACCAGCACATGGAGTGGCTGCCCTCAAGGACTTGGAGCAGCTGAGCTTGGGCAGTCAGTGTGGGCTAATCTTTATGTCCTATGTTAATGGTTTTTGGAAGCAGTATCAAGTCCTAGGAAAGGGCAAAGCTTAGACTTTACACCAAGAACAAACAGTGACCCTTAAAGCTGGTCATGAAAACTGCCTAACGAGACAAATGCCGGCTGCATTTCTACGTGGCAGAGTCCGTGCTTTCCACATCAAAGCTTCGCACTGCAGCATCAGGACACTTATCAGATAAACCAGACTCCAGGGCAATCTAAATGCCTTGTGAATGCGCTCTGGCCTTGAAAAAAAGCACAAGAACAAAGTCTTTGGGACAGTCCTTGTGAGGCTTTACAAAAGTCCCATCTGGATCTCAGGGTGGAGTTTGATCATGACATTGCACCTATCTCTGTGACAATTTTAGGAAGTAGCAAAATAAGATTACTCAATGATCAGCTGCCTAGACTGCTTTGTGTTCTCACAGTCTCTTCTCACACAATCACTAGCTGATTGTGTTCTCACCATCTCTTTACAGTGACTCATCACCATTTAGTTACTCTAGCAGTGCAAAGAGAAAGTAACAGACAACTTTAAATTCTTTTTAATTTTTTTTTTCTTTGAAATATAGGCCTGATTAAGAAAAAAAGCCAACCCAAACTTTGGATTACAGTCATCCTCAAACCTTGACACTTCATCGCAGAATCCTTGCTGCCAGCACTTCCCTTTGCCGTTTCATTGAAATCACAGGAATTGTGAATGAACAGAAAACCAGGTCTCGGTCCATTTGGTAGCTAACCGACTTCCATTTTATCAAGGCAGATAGGCTGACCGCAGGGCTCTTTCCTAACACGTGACGCAGAGAACCCACAGCCCGAGAAAGGGGAAAAGAAAATAAGCATTAAAAGAGTGAAGAAACCATTTCATCCCTTACTTGCGGAGCAGGGCTGGACGAGGCTCTGCGGGGAGGGCGACCGTCAGCCGGAGCCTGCAGGACGAAGATGCCCAAGCGCCAGAGGGAACAAAGTCTCGGCCATAAAAAGGGGCCCAGCTTCGCCTCCCGCGGGCAGGCCCGGCCCGCAGCACCGCCCGCTCCCG
>NW_010243221.1:14377-18785 GCF_000690775.1 Eurypyga helias | reverse complement strand
CTTTCCCGACTGAATCCAGCACAGGCATCCACAGCTTCTCTGGGCAACCTGTCCCACTGCCTCCCCACCCTCTCCGGGAAGAATTCCTTCCTTACATCCAAGCTAAATCTTCCCTCTTTCAATTTAAACCCATTACCCCTTGTCCTGTCAGTACCTGCCCTTGTAAAAAGTCCCCCAATTGATACATTCATTTATAATAAAAGATACTTTTAGAGGTGTGTTTTACTGAAATTTTAGCTCCTGACAAACTGAATGCATGGGAAAAACAAACATTTCCTTTCAGTATGCATTGATGAGTACATTTTGGCAAGTGGCCTCATGACAGCATCTTCAGGCACAGGACAGGCTCCTTCAAGAAAACTCACGAGTATTCAGCAGGGAAAAAATCACATGAAATCCTCATGTTTGAGTCAGTTTTCCTCTGTCAGAGACATTTCATAGCCAGGGGCACAGCGTGTTATTGTGCCAGCCTGTCACTCTCTATGAGCAGCCCCTGTGCATGTCCCATCCCAGGGACCTGCGATCACCCTCGCATTTCTGCAGGGAGAAGAGACGTAGCTCTGAGCCCAGCAGCCACCTTCCTCCTCCTCTCAGGGTTAACAGACAACGTCTAAGCCAACCCAAGCCCCCTGCTAGGAACGAGCATCTCCCATGTGCCCTGTACAGCCAACTACACAGAGGGTTGAGCTGGGGCTGCAGAAGGCTTTCCCTTCTCTGATGCCACTTTCCTCCCCAAATCCCTGGAGGGGTTTGCTCCTGCATCCTTCCCCCACCACCAGCTCCAGGCAACATCCACCACTGTAGCCACGGGTGTATGAGATCCCCAGAGGTGAGCACAGACCTCACCCTGATGCTTTCCACAGGTGCTCATCCCACTCCGTGATTCCTTAAGGCCCACTCACTCCCTCGCTGCCCAACCTGCAGTTCATCTTCCTTATTAAGTGAGGGAGGAAATTGCTTTCCCTAGAGCCTTTCAGCTGGAGAAAGCCCATTAAACCCAAGAAATCAGACAATAAACGGTGGCTATTTTGCATGACGGTGGTGATGACCCATCAGAGGCGTGCAAACCAGTAATCACACCCATCAAGTGACCGATCAGATGTGGTTACTTCTGCGGCTGTGGGAGTCTCTGATGAGCCCTTCCACCCTCTCCAGCAACACGAGTGTTTCTTTTCGGTTGCACCATCTCCTTTGTCCCAGAAGGAAAACAACAGTTTTGATCCGGCAGCTGGATTTATCAGATTCTCCTTCGCACCAGGGTCTGGCTGTCTGGAAGGAAAACAAAACGTGCTGCGAATAACCCATCTCCAGCATCGCCGCCTGCACGTGCTCTCACCGGAGGGCTCGGCGCCCAGGTGCCACGGACAACGTTACCTCAGTGCCACCGGTACCCTCAGCCTTAGCTGGGATAAGATGAACACCCCGTTAATAAAAGTGACAAGCAGCAGAGGGAAGATGAAGCTGGATTTCTTGACTTCACAGATGTCTTGTAACGCCATCTATTAGTCGCACCGGGGCGTATCGCAGCTGGTGGAACGGTGCTGGGTTATTTTCCGCTCTTCGCTGCTCCATTTGGTCACGCTGTTGCAAGCGTAATAAATGACAAGAAGCTTATTCTTATCACTGCAGTTCCTTCTGCTTTACTCAATGGAGATTTGCAAAAGTCCCAACGTTATTTTGACAAAAATCAGTGTTGCCCACTTTCCATCTCCACCTGTGCCTGTGTTTTTTGTAATTTAAACTGATTTTCAAGAGGTTTCAAGGCAGATGCTGTTGCAGTTGGATGTCAGACTGGTGCCCAGTGCCAAAACCTCCCCTTGGTTCACGTTTGTTAGTCACCTGTGCATGGAGCAAACTCTTCCTCTGTGGAAAAATGTCCTGCCCCAAGTCATGGCACTGCCCTACCCTTGGGCTTTTCCCCGTTTCTTCCTTAAAATGAGAGGATCAGGACATTTAAAGGTCAATGATTTCAACTATAGTAAATTTTCTGGAAAATCTGGCAAGATCAGTATTCCTTACAGATTCCAGCTGAATTTGGTGGAGGGTTTAAGGCAATAAATGAAATGGGGGGAAGAGCTTCCAAGTCCCCTGGGAGGGACCATTTGCTGACCCCCACAGCAATGTATGGGACCAAAGCTCCTTCCAGCTCCACGTTTCTACAGCACAGCGCTTGGGAATCAAACTGAACCTTAAATACAGGATTAAAGGATGCATTAAATAAACCCTCGCCCCGGTTAAAGAAAAGGAGGAGTTTCACGTCACCGGGAGAGCAGTGATGAAGCCAGCCCCAAGCTCAGGCACACCTCAACCCATCCTACCCCCTCTCGAATGCCATCGGCTGGTGTCAACGGCAGGTTTGAGCGAGGGGGTTAACAGGATCACTTCATCACCCCTCACTCTTGGTCTCAGCAGTTCAATACGATGCTGATATCCACGATCTTCACCCCCGCACATGCACAGCTCACCCAGCAAACCCCGCAGGGTCCACCCAACACCCTGCACAGCTGTGGTACAGGCAGACAAAGACACAAAGTGCTAATTTTACAGAGCAGTTGCAAGGGACAATATTTGGGAGTCTCTCACAGTACCTTTGGGCCCTTTTGAGACCCAGTTCAACCCCAAACTCTCAGTTTGTCCCAGTAACCCTCAAGAAGGGCAACTTTCTGCAGCTTGCCTTCCTCTCCCCAAACCCACAGCTGCTGCTCTTGGCCCTCTTTGCTTTACAAAGGACAGGCACATGGAGATGAAAGCACAGCTCCAAGGCACACAGATGCTGAGGTTTTAGGGACTTTCTGGGAGATATCATTCATTAAGTGATGCAGCATCAAGGTGTTGAGCAGTGCTGTTGGGCTAACAGCCTTAGGCACGTGTAGCACAGAGCTGTGCCGCAGCAGGGGAGGTGAGACCCGGCACTCATGAATCAGCCAGGATACTGCATCACCCTTAAATGCAAAGAGGAGCATCTCTTCACCTAGAGTTCCTCTGGATGAAGCGCTTGGAGCAATATCAGCCTCAGGTAGGTCTGTCCCTTTGCAATCCCCGTCCCTAAATCACCGTAAAACAAGCCATGGTGCCATCCTGCATGGCAGGAGGGGAAACCCATATGGCTTGGAAAGAAACCTGGCCAAGAGAGGGGGTTTGGTGGCATGGGGAGCAGTGGGACCCTGCAAAGACTTCAGCAGGGCCAGGCCACAGGGTCACACCCAGGTGAAGCATCCAGATACAGCACGACGGGCACTAGCTTTAACAACTACCTGGGTTTTCCGCTGCTCCAACACATCCAGCATTGTATTTAATTCACGATTTTCCCAAGCTGACTAACAGGAATGACCTGTTCTCTGCAGAGGGAGCGGAAGGGAGAAAAAAAAACCCTAACAAAAAAAAAATCCACCACCAACAAAACCCAACACCACACAAAGTAAAAATAGCCATTAAGCATTGAGAATCTCAGGAGGGAAGCAGGGAGTTAATTTTAGATTTTCATTTGAAAAGGGGAAGGAAAAAAAAATACAGACTAAGCTACTCTGCTCCCTCATGCCCTACGTGACCTGTTGTAAAACAAAGTCACGAGTGATGTTGGTGATTTGTAGCTGAAAACATGAGCTGGCTGGGTGGCTCAAGGGATGAATAATTTCTTCTGGGAGGTGTTACCTCTGGCCAGTGGTATTTTGTAGCTCAAAACCTCCCTGTTTCCATCAAGGGGGAGTTGATCCATCCAAGGACCTACTGGCCACGAGTACTAGACATTTGGCTCTGCCATTTCCCTGTGCAACCCTCCTCACAGCACTCATCTTCCAAGAGATTAGCCAAAAGGGGTCTCAGTCTCTCCAAGTCTATACAGGATCATGCCAGGAATCCCAGTAGGATGAGCTGCTGCCAAATGAACCCCGGCTCTGATGCAGTTTTAGGCTCTCCCTCACACTCTTGGTGTTTGCTGGTTTCCATATGTTTCACAGCTGAGCCCACAGATGCTCTGACCTCCTCTTGCAACCCTATTCCTGCCAAAAAAACCCACTCCCCAATAGTAATCTTGTTGCATACATAATCCTCACTATGTATTTTCCAACTGCTTCACCTTGGAAATGAATGATGGACTCCCTACAGCTCCGAGGAGCCTGTAACCTCTGAACTCCCCCATATGCTTTGGGAATTGAAAGGAAAAAACCAAATGGAGACCTGTAGATCTTTTCTTTATGCACCTATCCTGCTACGTTTGGCCCAAATCCTTAAGCACCTACAAAACTGCAGAAAAGACTCACTTTGATGAGGCTTGGAGCAACCTGGTCTAGTGGAAGGTGTCCCTGCCCATGGCAGGGGGTTTGGAACTGGATGATCTTTAAGGTCCCTTCCAACCCAAACCATTCTATGTTTTCAGGTAGTTTTGTGCTAAAGCTGCATCCTGCACTTC
>NW_010243221.1:0-14365 GCF_000690775.1 Eurypyga helias | reverse complement strand
CCCCAATCAGTACCCCCAGCTGGCTGGAGCAAGGATGGAGGGTGCTTCTCAGTCAGCCCCTGTCCCCAGGCTGCCTCTCCCACAGACAGTGGGAGATGCTTTAACCCTTCTGGTGTTCTGAGGGTGGAATTTCCTTCTAAAAACTGCAGATCTAGCAAAAGAGCTGCTTGTAGAAATACCTCCAGGTCAGCCAGTTGTTGGCTGAGGTGGTGCTCTGGTTCAAAGTCACTGGTAGGTAAAAATCAAAGCTTCCCCGCAGCTTGGTGCTGGCTCCCTGAGCTGCTTCCCACCTCTCCGTCAGCAGCAGCCACCTCTCACCTCCGCGGGGGAATGGCTGGGGCCAGGTCAATGTTTAACCAAGCCGGGAGGGACGTGTGGGCACATCCGTGGGAGCCAGCCCCCGTCACGGTCCCTCCACATTTAGAGAGGACGGTGCACGAGGGATTTTTCCTCCTTTCAAAGCCACTGCTCTGCCAAATGGGCCTGAGCTCTTCCAAGGCACACCCCAAGGTGACCAAGGTGGCACCGATGCATGCCAGGGAAGACCTGCCTGCTCTCACCACCCCATACCGGCTGCCTGGAGTGCTGGGAGAGCCCAGCCTGCACCCACCGGCCACATCAGAGTGGAGAAACCCCATCTTTCACCAGCAGCTTCCACCTCTCCGGGAGACCTGGTACGGGAGAGCCTCTGCAGGTAAGGGGGTCATCACTGAACTACCCCAAAGCGGAGGACAAGGGGGCATGAGCTGGAGCCACGTGTTTGGTCTCTGCAGCATGGGGTGGGTGCAGGTCCATGCACACACCATTCTGCACGAGGAGCTTTTTCCCCATTTCCAGGACATTGTAGCTTTGGGAAAACTCATTTCCCACCTCCCCTGCCCCAGCCTGTGTTGGAAAGTGTCTCAGTCACCAAAGCCCAGATCACAGGCTCCTTGGTCCCATCAGTTGTCCCCCAGGAACAGCCCCACGCCCCAGCATCAGCCTGGCATGCAATGACACCAGCCAGCATCCGAGCAAGCCCTCGTACAGCAACCCCAAAACTCCCAGTTGCACACCCGTTCTGCCCACCCGCCGCCACTGGGCATAGTGCTGTCATTACCCAGAATCTAATTATAATTAAGCTAATGTGCTCAGCAGGTAAAACTCAGCGTTAAAATAAATTATAGCCATATCTCACACAGGGCTAATTTTCATAAGCCAAGAGGCAGAGGAAGGTAAATTGCATAGCTCTGTGTGTTTTTCTACAAGTGGCATTGTGCAGCCTCTCCCACAGCCTTTCACAGTGGGGTTTAAACTCCATCCCTCCCCAAACCCTTCCCAGAGGCCAGGAAGGTTTGCACCCAAAAGAGGATGCATAGCGCTGTACAACAAGCTGGATGGTGAAAACCTGCTTCCCCTGGCCACGTTAAGTGAGCGTAGGGAAGAAACTCCCACGAACACCGTCATGGTTTGGGACAGGACAATGCAGGAAAGAGGATCTGCAGCCTTAGCACCCTCCACCCCTCTTTTCCATTTCCAAAAATGGATTTCTGACACACTGAGCCACATTAACCACCACTGCTTCCCCAGGGGCTGGATATTACCTTCAGGATCATCCACTGGGAGACATCAGGAAATGGTGAAAGGAAATAAACCTCTGTCATGATAGCAATGGCTTTCCCAGAACCGGAGGGCCTGGGGCAAATACAGATCAGATCTGGCTGTACAACATGAGGTTTCAAGTACTTCATGACAGCAAGCACAACCCAATATTCCTTTCTGGAAAACCATCATCACTGGGCATTTAACAAGTGCATGTAAAAAATGTGTACTTTTATAAAAGACTTTAAAACATTCTCAATAAATGTCATTTTCTATTACTTTTCATTTTCAGAAATAAAAAGAGTATGCTCAAGAGTACTTGAGCGATGCATTAGCTTGAGCTACTGTCTAAATAAGCAAAGCCTTCAAGAGAATAGGTTTTATTTGGTTTATGAGGATTCATCTTGGCTTGTGTTAAATCCCGCTTCCTCCTGTGGGGAGAATCTGCTGTTACTAAAGTGCAAGGGTAAGAAATAAAAGTCATGAGAATGACCTCAATTCGGGCCCTGTGGTCCCTTGGTGGTGACAGTTTGGTGGGACGATGGTCCCTCCTTGCTGGCATCATGCCAGCGTGCCAGGGACCACCCCAGCACGGAGCAGGGCATGCCAGCGTGCCAGGGACCACCCCTGCCCCAGCACGGAGCAGGTCCGGGGAAAGTGAGCGCTTGGCTCCCAGTTCTGTGTCTGTACAGGATAAGGGCAAATCTCCAAGACACACACGTGGGTAAGATGAGAGGGAATAATTTTTTTTAAATCCCAAAACCACACACAACGCAAACCATCAAACCTCATAAGGGAGAAATAACTTCCACAAAGCCATACTCTTCACCAGAAGAGCTTTCTCCTGAGCCCCAGCCCCTTCCCTGTGCTGTGTCTCATGTTCCCAAAACTATGAGCCACCACTTTACATTTTACTTCCCCCTTAGAAGTTCCTTACACACTAATGTGTCCTGCAGATTGAGGCAAGAATTTAATCACTCCCTCATTTACTATTACAAGCTGCTATTTCAGCTTGTGTTCCCCGGCAGCTGAAGTCCACCTCCTGAGGACCCTCCTGCGCTGGAAATACTCAGTTCAGGTGCCCGTTCCTGCATGTATAGGACAGCCACAGCTTCCCTCAGCAGTTAATCATTGCTGGTGCTCTGCAGAGCCCAGCAATCATTTATCCGATGGAGTCACGGTCTCCTCCCATAACCCAACATCCTCCACTGCCTTCTCCCTCTCTCCTCCAAGAACTTTGCCTTGTCAATCTTCCATAGGCTCATTTAAAGGGACCACTGAAGTCCCCCATAAGGTGATCTCCAAATTATTTTCTTTTAATTATAACTGATAAATTTGGCATCAACTATAATGTAATTCCTGCACTTTATCCCCAATGCTCCTCCTCTGTGGCCACCTCAGGGCTCCTGCCATGTGGGAGCAGGGGCTGCTCAGCTCCACCTTGCACAACTCCACATATAAAATGGCAATTGAAAGCAGCAAGACAGTTTTTTTGGGAGAAGAGGTGGAATAGAGAAACTCTTTGGTAAAAGAAGCACTTACTGCACAGGCAAGTATTTATTTGTGGGGAGGGGGAAAAATAAAAAGCAGAGGTGCCCACCCAGGAGCACTGGTACAGAACAGACCTGAGCCCAGATCACGTTCAGGCCTCAGCAAAAGCACTGATTTAATAACTAAGAGGTGATTGCTGGCATTTAGACCATTATTTCAGGCTGATTTCCAAAAATGAGGGTCTGCAATCGTACCGCTTGTCTCACCGTAACCCACTGACTTCAGAACCCACTGGCTGGCTGTAGCTCAGCTTTGCCACGGTCAGTAAAAGCATCAGAGCTATTTCTCAGTCCCACCAAAAACGGACAACAAAGTCTCAGAGACTGAGCAGCAAGACCCAAACCTCTGCCTGTTCCTCCACTTAAAAGTGCAGGCGGCAAGAAAGCAGCAAAGGTCACAGGTTTCTTGGCCAGCTGATGGTCACAGAGCCTGTAGTGATAGGACAAGGGGTAATGGGTACAAATTGAAAACAGGGAGGTTTAGATTAGATATCAGGAAGAAATTCTTCACAGAGAGGGTGGTGAGGCCCTGGGACAGGCTGCCCAGAGAAGCTGTGGATGCCCCATCCCTGGATGTCTTCAAGGCCAGGCTGGATGAGGCTTTGAGCAACCTGGTCTAGTGCAAGGTGTCCCTGCCCATGGCAGGGGGGTTGGGACTAGATGATCTTTAAGGTCCCTTCCAACCCCAACCATTCTATGATTCTATAAGAGGACCCAGGGAGGCCACAGGAGACACAGAGGATGGTTATTGTCACATATAGGATGTATGAGGGGTTGTAGGGGGAAGTAGAAGAGGTACATAGCAGACAGAGTTGTTAGAAACCACAGGTACATTCTCACAATAGAATAATTTATACCACGTGTTACAGGGGTACGCCAAGAGAGGTGTTAGTAGGACATGGCAACCAAAAGACAGGTCAGAAAACTCTTGCTGAACACAGCCCAGCTGTTGATGATTACCCAAAAGTAACTTCATCCATTTCTTCTCTAATCTTTAAGGGTCCCTTGCTTTCAACACCATGCCGGAAAAGGGAGAAACCAGCATCATTAAACAGCACCCGCCTCGAAGACCCCAAGTAAGGCGAGTTTGAAATGCTCCCTATGAGTTGCTCTGACTGACCCGCTGACATGGGCTCTCTTGGAGGTGCGGGCACACGTTGCAGCACCACAGCGAGGGAAACAAGTATCCTACAGCAATGCAAGTCGGAGGTCATACCTGTAGATGATCATCCCTAGATGAGCCGGTTTGGTACCTGGCCCAGGTTTGGTACTTGGGACAGAGCAGGTACGCTGACCGCAGAGCAGTTATTTTTGGTTTGTTAGCACTGGGGTGAGAAATTCATCTTCTAAGAACAGCCAAAGAGGGGTCAGTGTAGGAAGGACCTGCTTTTACCCTCCTGCCTGACTGCATGGGTCATGCCTTGCTGGTCAGCCCTCATGTGCCGCAGACACAGCCAGCAAAGACACGTTTCCCAGCGTTGGCCCACGAGGCCATCTCTCCTGTAATGACCCGCTTTCCTTTGTGGTCTGTGGGTACCCGCAGCCAAACCTTAGTGCTCCCACGGGGCTAACGTGGCCAAGACAGAGCCCTTTGCCGAAGGGATCCAACTTGCATCACGTGGGGCTGGTTTTGGCTCTTCAGGCCAAATATCCCATCAAGGTCTGGCATCAGCTTGGGGGCAGAGAGGCAGGTAAAGCAGACAGATGTTCTTTGCAAAAAGGGATGGTGAGAGTACGGGGCAATTATTTTAGGTTTCAAGAATAGCTACGCATGCTGCATGCCTACACGTACCTGCACCTTCTCCTCTCAATAGCATGGTATATACATGTGCGCACACACCTGTAGATCTAGATACTAAAAAGAAAAAATAAAGCCTCCCCAGACAAACATAAAACACTCTTGTTCACTCCTCCCTGGCCTCTTTCATTTCTCCTTCCTGCACCCCCCAGATCCCTTCCCCTCCAAGCTCTGAAACTCATGATTCTACCTGACCAGGCAAGCAGTTTACACGCCTCCCCAGACAAACATAAAACACTTGTTCACTCCTCTCTGGCTTCTTTCATTTCTCCTTCCTGCACCTCCCAGATCCCTTCCCCTCAAAGCTCTGAAACTCATGATTGTACCTGACCAGGCAATCAGTTTACACACACACGAGTTACCACAACATAACTAAAGCTCCAGAAATATCTTTATATCCACATAATTTACAGCAGAGGAGGAAAGGAAACACAGCTAGTGTACCACACTGCACAAGGGTTACAGTTGCTATTTCATTATTTTAAAAAAAGGGGCAAGAAGCCCTCCACAGGCATTTTCTGTACTGATATTTTTCTGCACTGATTTTTTTTTTTACAATACAAAACCTGAGTGAAGCTCAGGCCTTGCAGAAGCCCCATCAAGTGCTCACAGAGTTAAACTGGAGTTGCCTTACCAGGGCTGTACAACTCTTGCCATAAATCAGGTTATTTAAAACACAAACCCAGAGAAGCACGCTGCTTTCTCTGCTCTACTTGCATTTTCATCGCGTCTCCACACCTTCCCAAACCAGCCGGCAATGCCTTTTAACTTCCCATCTCTTACCTGCTCACTGCTGAGGATGAAAAGCTGCCGGTGTTTGAGTGAGGCTGAGCTCTCCCTCCTTCCCTACGTGCCCACAGCGGGTCAGGGAAGGATACTGGGGACACCAGGCTCAGCCCCACTCTGGATACCCCAGAACTGCAGCTCCCTAACTTTGCTCCTCAGATCTTTCTCTTTCAGAGCTTGGGGCTTTTGGCTGTGCTGCTTCTTCTCCTGCTTGGCCCAAGTCTGGGGGCTCCAAGTCTGAGAGCAAGCAGAGCCCAAAGGAATAAAATAAAGCAGGGAAATGGGACAACTTGAACAGACCCATCCAAGCATGCGTACAGCAAGATGTCCTGCTTGGGGAAGTGCTTGGCTTCTGGAAATACATCCCCACCTTCCCTCTATGCTCTCACTTAGCCAGGACTTTCAATTAGCAATTAAGAACCAATGTTGTACCTGCTGTTGAGACCCCTCTAAGAGAGCCCAGCTGCACAGGGCACATCAGCAGCCTGATTAGAAGGCTGGAGGGAGTCCTCAGCAGTTGGTGGTTGGGGATAAACAGAGGAAAACACACGTCTTGGCTGTTTAACCCATGAAAGTGGTGTGTTTGCCCTGACTGGCCATGTGCTTCTCTGTAGTGCTCCTGTACGTGCTGGGTCATCCCAGCACTGGGTGCAGCCTGGACCAGCTACCACTGGTCATCTTCCTTCCCAGCCACCTCTATAACCCCCTGCAATTAAAACACTTGGGTGAATATCCAGCCTCTCTGCTGCTCTGAGTCTCTCCTGTTCCTCTCTGATGGCATCTCCCTTCTCCCAAAATTTGGTGAAGCAGAGATGCTTTGCTCAAGCCTTCCTTGCTGCAATTAAGGTTTTTTTACTATAATAAAGAACAGAGAAACCAGCAGACAGGGTCAGTGGAAACCCAGGCTGTGGCTCTGGCCAAGACTGGTGGCTTCAGGGAGCATGGGTAGCTACCAGCCATTGAATAACCCATCCCTGGATTCAGTGGGTGGATGAGGCAGCAGCACCCGGAATGAAGGCAGCTACGCCTGGTCAACTGTCGCGTGGAGGCACAGCCTCATTTAGAAATCTCCTCGCAGCGTGTAGTTTTCAGTCACTGACCTTATTTCCATTACAGCTGTATTTGTGTACTATTAAAACACTGATAATACTCACTGCAGGACAACACCACGGTTAATCCTACCCCGTGTTTCTGCCGTGGCTGCTAGGGGGTGTAAACAGCACCAGCAAAAGCCCTTTTCCCTGTGGGAATATCGCCAAAGACAGCGGAGCAGGATGATGTGGCCTTCTCAAGGACTTTTAGAGGATGTTGGTCAGAGAGTACTTCCAGAGAAAAATCCTGTGAGGTTCACAGAGATGAAAGAAAAGAATCGATTTTCCAGCTTTCAATGCAACTTTAGCCGAAAGCCTGAAACTTGGCTTCCCCAAGTTCCCCAAATACCTTCTGGTGTGGCCAGATGACCCGTTAGCTGCCGCAGGTTATTTGCCTTCAGCCCCGGCGCTGGCTGCCTTGGTGGCATCTGGGAGTGATGCACAACCCGCACTGCAGCTTGTGGTGTCACATGCTGCCATCTAGTGCGGATTTTTAAAGCTTCATACTCAGTTTTGTGGGATTTTTTGATGCTGAAAGATGTCAGCTTGGTGTTTCGGGGCTGACGGGGAATGCCTCCTTTCCATGTTGCTGTTGGCTTTTATTCTCCCGCGTCCTGCTTACGGGATGCTTCAAAATCACGGCTCAGGCTCTGGCAGCAGCTCGGTGCAGACAGCCAGAGTCATGTCACCAGTCAGAGCACACTCTAGTTCATATTTAAGGGGTTAATGATGTCTCACCTAAAGTGTAAGTCAGGTCTCACTGATGAAGTCCTTGGTGATGCTCCCCTTAATTTTTACTGCAGCTGTACTGAGCTCCCAGCCTAGAAGGGGACATAAGGAATATCAAGCTATGAAATGACCTAGTATCATCTAGTAGCTTGGCACAGTTTAAGGGGACAACTCAGTTCCTTAAGATAAAAATCCATGCTCAGAGCAGTCTGTAAAGCAAGTCTGCCCACTTCCATTAGCCACCTGGAAAAGCCCTTTGAACCAAGCACAGTCCTGCAGAGAGAAATCCTACTCAGGCACACATAAAAGAAATCGGTGGGACAGAGGGAACATCGGTCTGGGTCTCAGGTAACTGGGATGATGATGGTTTAGCTTCAACATGAAGCAATCTGGGCTGAGGTTTGTCTTCATTCTGGACTTGGCTGGAGCCTTGGGCACTATTGAGGCTCAAAGAGAAATACCTACAGGTTAGAAACCAATTTGAAACTGGGGTTTTGCCACTTTGATTCCAGCGCAGGAGATTCCACCAGTTTGTCCACTCCCAAAGGACCACAAGAAATGTTCATCCCCCTGAGTATCTGCTAGAGATGCCAATCTCTTTCCGGTATCCCAAGTAGCTGGACCAGAATTGGAGCTGGAAAAATGTCAGGGTAGTTTATATCAGGTTTTCTGATTGTGTGGAATGAGGAACACTGATTATTATAAATATTGGACTTGCAGAGGCTTGAACCTGCTGTCCCTCTGCAAGGAATCACTCCTGCAAAGCCCTGGAGTCAGCAAGAAGTGGCTTCAAGCCCAAAAACGAAGGTAAGAGCCCCGGGCATGGGTTGTTGCTGGCTGCAGGCTCCTTTCCCTCATGGTTTGGGCTCCTCAAAGAGTCAAAGTGCACAAGTTGGTGTTTTACACTGGCCGGGCTCCAATCCCTAGGCTGAGCCCAGGAACCAGCTGAAACACTGGTGTGTGGGTGCCAGCGTATAAAATAAGGTTTTCAGTCTCCATCACGGCAGTTCCCTGGATGAGGCGGAGCTGCTGAGCCACGACCTTAAATGGTTTTGGGTGAAAAGGTTTGGGGACCACATTTTTAAACAGCTGAGCAACCTGAACACCCATCACTTGCAGTCGGCGGGGAGAGGGTTGCAAGCGCTGTGTGCCGTCAACATCCCCCGCAGCCCCAAATGTGCAAGAGTGGTTCCTCCGGTCGGATCACGAGATTATCTTGGACAGCCAACTCAAAGTGGTAACACCTCAGGGGGCAGAATTATGTATACATTGTTCTAATGAAGATTTTTTCTTTTCCACCGTGCCCCAGAGCTGTTAGATAAACTGCAAGCGCAGTGGAAATCCGTGATATAGCTCTGCGAGTTGGCTGCGCAGGGAGATGCTCACTGCCTTTATCTGGGGAGTGCTCGAGGGGCTGGGCGTGGATTTGGGAGCTGGTGGCTGTTCCTTTCTTTTTCAGAAAACACAGGTGTATTTATTTACATTTTTAACCACCTCGTAGGCTCTGGAGAAGAGGGGGCAAAGCCTGAGACACCTCCCTGGCAGGCGGCAGCACTTGCACAAGCTGCAGATGCTGGACTTGACCCGCAAGCGCCGAGAGGTAACACCGAGATGGATTTGGGGAGAAGCTGGGGCTTCCCCTCTCAGATGGGGATGTGCCCATCCCTAGTGTCTCTCCAATGGACCAAGAGGCTTAAAGCCCATTGCTGGGATGACCAAATGAAGCTTTCCTGGTGGTTTAGACAGAGGCGAGGTGGGGAGCATCCCCACAGTCCCCATGATCAGTAATTATTTCTGATTTTTGCAACGCTTTGCCCTCATTTGGCTGTTGCCCATGGAGAAACCAAACAAATCCTTGCCTGAGCCATGTTCTGTCACGTACCCAGTTTGGCAAATACCATTTGCCCTGGTTAAAATACTTGGCTGCGTAATTATTTTCAGCGCCAACCCCCTAACGATATGCCGCATCGAGCTGTTACAACGTGTTCGCTCCTCTGCTGCTCATGCTGATGATTCGTTTGCAAACCCAGGCAGAGGAGAAGCGAAATCTCCACAGGGAGGCAAAAATCAATAAACAAAAAATCAAGGAATTCAGCCCGGAGAAAGCCCTTGACACTCTCCAGAGAGGCAACAGCACCGAAAGCCGAGACCTCGTCCCTGCTGAGCACAATCAGCGTTTTCATGGAGACGACCGTGGTAAGTAGAATAATTTCCCAAGGAGATGTAAAACTCACCAGCCTCTTAAATGCCATCAGAGAAGTTTCCCTACGGAAGCTGCTTCCACTGCTCCATCTGCTGTTGTGACACGGTGCAAGTCCATAAGACTGGTGAGGAGCAGGCTGGGAGATGTATTCCTAAGGCAAAGCACTGGGATGCCTCAGGACAGAACACAGCGCTCTGGGCTGCTTCTCTGACAGCATCCAAAGAGACCTGAGGAGATGTGAATAAAGAGCCATGGACTATCCATAGGGGCACAAACCCCAAGTCCTCAGGGCCAGGTCCCTGCAGGAGCAGGTTCCCACTGGCGGGAGGGTCTTAAGTTGTCCCACGTGTCCCCTGCACAGCAAACTAAGCGTGAGGAACAGAGGGTGTCCCTGGGGTCCCACGTCCTTGGAGAGTCAAGTGGTCCATGAGGCAAAAGACTAAAAATCCAGACTGTGTCCCCTCCCAGCTTCTTGTAGAGAAGAATCTGAGAACAAAGACGCAGTATCAGAAACGAAAAAAATCCTTGTATAAACATTCCTTAGCAGCAACTAAAACCATTAATCAATATGCTTCCCAGCACAAATCGGAAACACAGCCTCATAGTAACTACGGTGAGGAGAATTAACCCTATCCCAACTAAAACCAGCACAAGTACGCACGTGACAAGCTTCGGCGCAGGCTGAAAATGCATTGTTAAGGGTAAAAATGCTTAAATCAGTGAAAAACTTGTCTTCCAGTGAACTTTCATCAGGAGAAAGGGGAACAGACTTGGCTGCTCCTACTCCCTCATGCTTCTTCACCTCAGCTCTCTTCTGCTTGGGAATAAAACCATACAGCCTCTTGCCAGACTCTAAGTTCACCAAATTTAATCCTGAGGGTATTACTCCACACCCTGCCCAGTCCCGAGCATGGTTTCTGGTCTTACAGGGATCTCTCAGGATCTTCTTTAGATGCCTCCAGCTGCCCGTAGCCGCTTCCAGCTCAACTCCAGGCACCTGGGAAGGCAGCTCCGCAAAATGACGATTTTATTTTTCCTCCCCAAGGAAACACATGGAGTGGAGGACTCTCCAGGCAGCACGATGGAGCCAAACTCTCTCCGGGCAGGAACAGGAAGGTTGACCTGTGGTTCTGCGGGAAGCCACGGACGAGGGATCTGTTCTGGGACACCTCCAGCTCTGAGGAGTGGGAAAGGGAAGAGGAGAAGGTTTACCGCAAACCTACGCTTGTGAGAACCAAGACGGAGAGAGTTGCACTCTTTGATGACTTCTTTGATGGGGATTTTTAGTCTCATGGCTTGGGGCCAGAGGGATGCGCTGAAGAAACAAGCCACAGCTCTGGTAGGGCTGAACCCCATGGACGGCGTGAGGCCGGAGGCACGATGTTTGCAGAAAGTGGCATTTTTGGGAGAATGGGCCAGTGGAAAGGACAGCTGGAAATTAGGAGAGGCTGAATCAAAATACCTGGGGAAAAAATGGCCTGGACTGACCAACAATCAAGTGGAGGTAGAGGGAGGAGACTGGCAAGAAAAAAAAACAAACCAACAAACAAAAAAAACAACAGCAGAACCTGGAAAACGTTCTGGGTTAACCCCAAATATTAAGTTCCAACTGAAATGAAATGTTTCACTTGCCTTTGGGTTACTCAACTTACCTGTTTAACTTGTTTTTAACCTTTCGTCCTTTTCTAAACCAGGGGGGAAAAAAAAAACCAAAACCAAAAAAACCCCACCAATTCAAAATGCAAGGTAAAATGATCCATTTTTACCTTTCACTTTTCTTTAAAATAAATATTCTGACATTTCTAAAATTTCTTTGTGAATTATATTTTTTAATGATTTCCTCTCCTCCCCTACCTCGGACACATGCACTTTCCTCAGTGCTCGCCTCCCATTTTAAGGAAAATTTTCTGAATAAGCTGACTTCCGTTCACTTGTTTTCTCTGTTCAAGGCTCAGCACCGCAGAGTGAGTGGTGGAAACAGAGGGATCTCCAGCATCTCCTGCAGACACATACCCAGGTGGTGCTGGCCAAGGCTGCTGCATCCACTGAGAATTTGAACAAGCTGCCCTGTTGCAACCTGACATTTCCAAATATATTAAAAATATGGTTATATGAAGGGTACCAGATCTATCAGAGAGATCCATGCAGTTTCCATCTCTCCTAAACTGTATTTTTTTCATAAAATTATCTGATTTTCCTTATAAAATCACTTGTTATCTGAAGGAGAACTTCACCCAGTTCTCCTGACTCCTATCTGATTGTCCTTCTAGGTCCATGACAACAGGAAAGGTGCATAATCTTTATGGAACACAGTAAGTCATTCAAGCACATATAAAATGATTCCCTGGGATTTCAGTGACACACCTTATAGTTATTTTATTGTGACAAATGGGATATGTGGGGGACTGGTGCTACACAAGGGAGGGAAGGAACCCACCACCAGCCCTGGCCCTGGGAAAAAGACCTGCCTGATTCCCAGCATACCTCCATTTGAAATTGCAGATCTGATGAAGGGCATTCACTCTTCCTCATACCTCCTGCTTGTCTTCCTGGGTTGCTTTCCACTTGGTGTCTCTCTCTCTAAAACCTGACGGACAGTAATACATCTTCAAACCAGCTCATTGGCACAGGACAGGGACTCCTGGAGTAACAAACACGGCTATCACCACAGCAACCCTCATTTTGTTCAGCTGCAAGCCTTACCCTCGTTTTTTCAAGGCAGGATGTCCCGAACAACTAGATCTGGAGTCAGTTTTCAATTATCCAGGACAGCGCAGCGTTTGGGTAGCTCAGGGGAGATGAGGCATGTCCTGCATCACTATCTCGAACCTGGTTTGAATGTGTCAGCACTACATCCTCAGCCTCCTGGATTACATATCCAGAATAAGAGCAGAACACACATTTTTACACATATTTAGGGGAATTAGACACCCATGGCTGACTCCGTTTCAATGGTATTTAGCTGTTTGTCTCTCTCAGGCTTTACTGAAAATCCCAGGGAGAACAGTAGCTGGAAAACACAGGCAAAGCCCCAAATCAAAGCTGGAGCCTCCAGCACAGCTGCCCAGCACAGTCCTGTTTTCATCATTTGCCCTCTATTAGACATCCCTAAATGTATAGCCCATTACAGCATGTCTACATGCTTCACGGAGAAAACTGCTGTTTGGGGAAAGCCCACACACCATGCGCGATTTCACTGGCAAGCCAAGAAGCCAAACCCCAACACAGAGAAGGAGGAAGATCACGGATTTTAATGAGAAAGGAGAACTGCTTGTGGCTAATGAATCCATGCCTGGAGCCTGTGTGCTTTAAAAATGCCCCGGAGAACTTTGCTGAGAAACATGGTCATCATGTGTGAGCTGGAAATACTGTGAGAGCTTTCAGTCTGATGCTGAGGGTATGCCGAAAAGGTCAATGATTTAATGGGCTGGAACAATTAATCTGGCACTTGTCTATACACCTGTCCTTTTAATGATGTGACACATCTCCCTTCTGTGTTCCCATCTGTCAACAATTAAGCTATAATTGGTGGAAATGCGATTTATCTCAGATAGAGCTGATTAGTTTTCCAATAATCACGTTGCCAGCATTGAGGAAGAACGCTGCCCACGGAGAAGTGTATGTGGACCAGTTGATCCATATCGCAGACTGTGCAGAGAAAAGGCTCTGAGCATTAATTTATCAATTTACAGTGTACAGAATTTGCTCTTATGGAGGTGGTAAAACCTTCAAACCCGCTTTCTACTTCTGGTGCTCAAAGTTGTTTGACTGTGCTGCTCTCAATTGTATTAACTCACCACAACCTGTAGAGAGGCAGACAGCAACTCATCCTCTTCTTATCTTTTCTAACATCCATCCAGAGGCTGGAAATGAAAATGTTGTTTCTATTACTAAAAGTGAAACAGACTTTATTGCAAATTACAGAAGATGGAAAAAAACCCCACAAGGCATGTGCTGCAACTCAGCAAGGCAGGCTTTACAGAGCTGTTTTTCTCTGAATAGCTCTGGATTCCAAATGCTCGGTATTAGCTCATCATTTGAAGGCTGAGTCACGACAGTCAGCTATGGAGAGGAAGAAACTCACCACTCGACGGAACTGAGCACACACAGCTTCCACCCAAGTCACGCACCAGTGCCTGTGTTTTAGCAGAGCCCCTCACCTTGACGCCAGCCTGCTTTCCTGGAGAGAGGAGGCTGGAGCACTGCTGCATCCCGGCTGGCAGGCACGGATGTGGGATGGGTTTTGAAGGATAACGATGAGGAAACCTGCACAGGGTTTGATTTTGGTGGTGCAGAACAATGCATAGTCGGAGGAGGAAGAGCCAAGAGGGAAGGTTTCAGAGCAGTGGAGTGGGATTTGTCTGTCCTAATTCCGGCTATCCAAGGGCTGTGAAGATGGTACAAACCAGTCATCTGCTCTGTTTATAGCTGAGAGCAAAAGAGGAGGAGTAAGGGGCATCTCCAACATTTCCCCTTGTTTATCCTAGGGTGGGGTGAATTACCTGCTGCTTAAAAAGGTGTTTCTGTATCTCACACCACCTACTCAGCTTTGAGGCAAGGCTGGACCCATCCCGTGGAGGAAACAGCCCAGATGCAGCACCTTCAGGTGTCGTGGTTTAACTCCGGC
>NW_010243220.1:0-520 GCF_000690775.1 Eurypyga helias | reverse complement strand
GCTCAATGCCATCATCCATGTCAAATATGTTGAACAGTACCGGTCACGGCACCAACCCCTGAGGAATGCTGCTTGTCACTGGTCTCCACTCGGACATCGAGCCATTGCCCACCACTCTCTGAGTGTGACCATCCAGCCAGTGTTTTATCCAAAAAGTGGTCCGTCTGTCACATGCATGTCTTTCCAATGTAGAGACAAGGATGTTGTGCGGGACAGCATCAAACACTTTGCACAAGTCTAGATATCATCATACCAGTTGCCTGTCCTCTATCCACCAAGGTCGTGACCCCATCGTAGAAGCCACCATGTTCATCAGGTACGATCTGCCCTTGGTGAAGCCATGTTGGCTGTCACCAGTCACCTCCTCGTTTTCCATGTGCCCTAGCATGGTTTCCAGGAGGATCTGCTCCATGATCTTGCCAGGCACAGAGGGGAGACTGACTGATCTGTAGTTCCCTGGATCCTCCTTTTTTCCCTTTTTAAAGATGGGGGTTATGTTTCCCCTTTTCCAGTCAGCAGG
>NW_010243219.1:0-6826 GCF_000690775.1 Eurypyga helias | reverse complement strand
TGATTCTATGATTCTATGATTGCAGTGTACCACTTCTGAGGCAGTGGCACCCACAAACTAGATGCCTTTACCACACTGATATATATACACAATCTCAAAATCGTATAGCACTGCTATGCTTTCAACCGCGGGCAGCTGCAGGAGGTTGTCAGGCAGTCCTATACGTGTTTAAACAGTGCAACCCAACCCCTGTACAACCAGCTGGCTGGGTTCCCTACAGGAGTATACTGGTTTTCTTTAGTAGCCTTCTAGATTTGTTCTTCTGGTCACAGATACTGTTTTAGCTCAGCTTAGTCACACAGTCTTCTCCCAAGGTCATTGGAAAGCTCTCTCTGCAAAACAATAATCCATTAGGAGGTAATTTGTATATCAGTAACACACCTTGGCAACTGTGCGTTGTCTGTACCTACGTAATTCTGGCAAGATCACTGGTATATAATCACGTTTGTTTAATTATAGCAGAAGGGAAATAAATTCATTGGAAACCTGGGGTTTTTTTTTGATAGCTCAACAGAAAATGCCTCGCTCTTCACCAAGTCATTAGTGGAAAGTCCAGGAGATGAGTGACTGTAGGTACCGCTGACCTTTCGTGCTGAGGTAATACATCACCAGAGAAAACTTAAGGATCAGACAAAAGGTAAAGGAGCGGAGGGCTGAAGAACAGGTAGCAATCAGTTCTATGTAACATCTTCTACTCACCTGCGATAAAAAGGCACTTTAGAAAGCAACAAGCTGCTCAGAGCTCACATTGACTTTGTACTATTACTGGGTTAAAAATGTTGCATGTTTAAAACCCTTCTTGAGAGACACCGGCAAAAATTGCTAGCTAATAGTTTTTTATGCCAGAGAGACACATAACGGACCTTGAGTTATAGAGATAATGTCAATTTTATGGTCACTTTTTAAGAAATTATTTTAAATGATGTTCAGATCAAGTTATCTCTGAACTTTTCTGACAAGTGCCTCCTTCCTTTTTTTTTTTTTTTTAATTTTGCAGCTGTATCTTTCAATTCTCTGGTTTTGGTTTGGTTTTTTGATTTTTTTTTTTCCTATCTTGATATGGTGAAAATCCAAACAATCAAGAGGCTAAGCTGCCTACAGTCCAACTCATTGCACATTGTTAATGTGGTGGAAGACATGGAATGGGCGAAACTGTAAAGACAGCTGTAAATCCACTAACCTGAAAACTTGGTGTTCTCAAATGCATACATAAAAATGCATGGTTGTAAACATGTACAAAGTATTTGAAAGGATTAAATAATGAATGAAGATTTCTTTCTGATCAGAACTGTGTTTCTGAGTTCTGTTTTCAGGCAGAAGTTTTTTTCATACTGCCCAGCATTGCACTGAAATGGGAGCTCAGCCACGAGCTTGATGCTTTTGCACTCTCTGACACAGAGCAGCTTGGGGTGAACAAGTCTGTTATTAATGTGTTGCTCAAAGGCAGTCTGAAAACACAACGACTGAAACACATATTTTGACCTTAAAGAGGCACACTGAGAATCCTTCACTGCCGGAGGAATAGATATGCAACTTGATGGTCCATGCTCTGTTTTGGGAATAAGCTACACAGACTTTCTTTTCTGTTATTGCAAAATAAATGATCACGCTCTGCCCAGGGAGGGGTGTGTGTGTGTGTGTGTGTGTGGTTTGCCTCTTTACATACTTTTTCCTCTCTTTTTTCCAGGTTACATAGACCATGTGCAGCAGAGGCAAGGGAATGATGTATCACAGTTGAAGATGGCAAAGGAGAGTTTGCTGTCTGCTTGTCCTGTCAGTTCAAGCATTAATGGTAGGTTTGAGATTTAGTTCTGGCACACTTATGAAGCCATGGGTCCTTTGTTGGCTGCAAAATCAGGTGTTCAGGCTGTAGGAGAGACCCTCTCTGGTCAGCAGAGCTCTGCCAAAGCTGTGTGGTACTTGTATCAGAGTAGGGCAAGCAGCTCCATAACACTCTCTCTCCATCAGTTTCCCTCTTACAGAATTAGTGCCTTTCTCACCTTAGTGTGTTAATGAGGAGGTTGGCTGACAGGAATGAAGGAAATCAGCACATTAGCTGTTGGTGGAACAGTCTCCTTCCTGGCTCAGTGCTCCCGAGCGAAAGTCAGCTTCTGCAGGAAGCCTGGCAGCAGATCTCAGCTCTCGCTCCAGACCCAAATGTTTTGACCCTATGGAGGTCCAACACAGCTCCTGTGTACACAGCTGAGCATCCAGATGTGGGCAGCACTCAGCTCCTCCAGCACATGGAAATGCTAGAAAACAGGCTGAAGGTGTTTTCATGTCATGTTGTTATGTCCCCAGGCACAAGAGTTCTGTGTTGGGATGGGGCCTTGCTGGCCATACCCCACTGTCTTTTCTGAGATGCGGAATGTGTGGCCCAGTGGTTTATCTCCCACAGACAGCCCGCGGTTAGACCTCTGCAGCACGGCTGGAGTGGGAGTCCCAGAGCAGCAAAGTGGCTGCAGCAGTTCAGGGAGGAAGGGGCTTCCAGGACTCCACATGCTTAATTTGATTTCATGGGATCATAGCCACAAGCTGCAGTCCCTCTCCTCCTCGCCTTGTGCCAGATACACACTTCTCCTCCTCATCCACCACGTGGAAGGCAGAGAAATAGGGGGTCTGCAAACTCATTGCTGGTAGAGCAGTGAAAAGGAGTCAGAGATTTTTCTCTCACTGAAAGCAATGATCTTCTCTGTTGTCATGTACCCAGAATAGGGAAATTCTGTTGCTCTTGTTAAAATTCCACGCATGCAGTCCGCCTTGCTTATACACTGAAATGCAAGTTGGGATCCACCTGCTTAATATAATTTGGTGCTTGCAGTTTAGTGTGATTATAGCTGATTTGTTTTATCTGGTGTATGAAAACTGTTTGTCATCTGCTACTTTACCCGATGCAGAAGATTTAGGGACATCTGCACAGGGAGGTATATAGATCTTTGTGTTGTATTAGCTCATAACACACTAATTACCATGTACTCTATTTTATTTCCTTAGTACACAGCCTGCTTCACTTCTCATGGGGTTTCTCTGTACCAGGAAAAATATAGAAAAAATGTAGTTTTCGTCAAGAATTCCCATGTTTTTAAAACAACATTATCCCATGACTTCTTCCTGCCAGGCAGGGAATAAAATCTATGTTGAATCATCTTGCAATTAGAATGGGTGAGGCTGGGGCAAATGACTCCTGACACCTTCAAGAGCTGTCTTGTGGGGTTTCCTCTATTTGGTGCCGTTGTGGGGGTTCAGGAAAAGAAAGCACGTGGCCTCCAGGCTCACTGGCCAGCTCTCTGCCAGCGTGTCCAGGTCTCCTTCCTTCCAGTGGGAACAAGTGAGTTATGAAGCGGTGACCAGCACATGTGTGACTGCTGTCCCCCGGCCACCCTTGGGGAGATGTGCAAGCCATGCCGGTAGCACAAGAGCAGTCCTAGGTGTCACGCTTTAGCGTTACCAAACCATAAAGCAGGTTTTCCCCACAGAAAATGCAGCCAAGTGGTTTGAGCACTCTCATGTGCAATTCACTTTGTCTAAAAGTCTTTTTCCCCTAAAAACTTCATTTAATTCCCAAGAAGTGTTTTCAGTGCAACTTGTCTGACAGTGTCCATCACTGATATCTTAGGTGAGACCACTGCCAGCTCCTGGGAGCACACCTGCGCTCATCCTTTCCAAGCTTCGAGGGAAGCACATGAGTTTCTGATGGCAAAACTCCTGTCAGCTCCAAAGGGACAGCATCTGGCCTTTGGCATCTTCTGTTGTGGTGGTTTTCAACCAGCATCATCAGGCTGCAGGGATTAGTCCGTTCCTAAAACTGATGAAGAGAAATCTTATGCAGCTGCCGACAACACTGCAGCCTCTTCATGAATCTCACCTAGTTAGAAGGGGAGAACAAGAAAGAGAGAAAGATAGTGCAAGTCTGAATTTGGCTACCTATCTCCTCAGACACAACATCTGTTTCTGTGCAAGCAAGGAGAAAATGGGTGACTAACACACAGCTCTGCTGCCTGGCAGCTGGGGCCTGGATCCTCCTCCGTGGCACTAAATATCTCCTTGGCAAACAGAAGGTAAGGATTTGAAATGAGGAATTAATGAAAATGCGCTCTTTTCCTGCTTGCTGTCCCTTTAAATTCGGTTCCCATGGAAACGGGTCTGGAGAGGCTGTCTGGAGGCAGCTAGGAGAGATCTCTGCCTGGCCGCCTTCCCCTCTGGGTTGCCAGCTGAGCCACCCCAATTGCCAGGTTTTACAGAGGCTTTTGCTGTTGTTACATACCCCTGGGATAGAAGCAATGACTCCTGGTGGGTTCCTTCCCTAAGGTGTCCCAAGGTGGTCAGCCATGCTGCACCTGGACATCTGCAAGCAGAGCTCCTCTCCTTACATCACCCATCCCGTGGAGCACAGGCTTGTCTGAACCCATTGCAATGCTGCACTGCTGAAAACATCACTCCTGTTAGAAACATCCATTCCACCTTTTTCCTTTTTTGAAAGTGCTGGGGGTAGCATTATCCTATGGGAAAATTTGAGACCCCACCTGCAGTACTGCGTCCAGCTCTGGGGCCCCCAACATCAGAAGGATATAGACCGGTTGGAGCGAGTCCAGAGGAGGCCACGAAGATGCTCAGAGGGCTGGAGCCCCTCTGCTATGGGGACAGGCTGAGAGAGTTGGGCTTGTTCAGCCTGGAGAAGAGAAGGCTCCGGGGAGACCTTATAGCAGCTTTTCAATAGGTAAAGAGGGCTTAAAAGAAAAACAGAGAAAGATTTTTCCCTAGAGCCTGTAATGACAGGATAAAGGGCAACAGTTTTAAATTGAAAGCAGGTAGATTTAGATTGGACATAAGGAAGAAATTCTTCCCGGAGAGGGTGGTGAGGCACTGGAACAGGTTGTCCAGAGAAGCTGTGGATGCCCCATCCCTGGAAGTGTTCAAGGCCAGGCTGGATGAGGCTTTGAGCAACCTGGTCTAGTGGAAGGTGTCCCTGCCCATGGCAGGGGGGTTGGAACTAGATGGTCTTTAAGGTCCCTTCCAACACAACTCATTCTGTGATTCTCTGATTCTCTGAAAATTGTATCACTGAGTGCCTCATTTCTACCAGACTCGTCTCTGAGTGATTTTATAGCAAAGTGTAGAATGGCACATATGCTGAAAAATGACCTGAGAGGTTTTGGCCACAGACCAGGCCACAGTGTTTCCTTGGAGTTATGCTGAAGGACCGGACTGGGCACATAGCAAGAGGCAGGGTATGGCTGCATCCATACTTTCTTGTTTAATCAGCCCTTCCCTTGGGTTTATCTTAGAGGAGACTCACTGATTTGTTCTCAAAGAGACCCCAGGAACAAATTGTATTATGTACAGCATGGGGAATCCATGGAGTAAGACCCAAAAGCAAACTGGTAAGAGTAGGTGTCTGTCCATGTAGATCGACCTTTTTTCCAGGTGAACAAATCTTACGGATTTTAGACCTGTAGTATTTGAGGGTTGCACAGTCTCAGGAACGGTGGCTGGTTGAGATGCATCTGCCTCCATTTTTGTTAGCATTTGAGGAGATGCCTCTGCTGTGTCTGCAAAAAGTTGTCTTAATGAAATATGAATTTTTAGTGGAAGCTGACTAACAGTAAAAGCTTCATCCACCCTCCCAGCTGAGTTCTGCAGACAGGTACAATTCCCATTTAAAAACAAAAGTAATTTTTAAATGTAATGAATCCTAATCAGAATAGTTCCATGCTGCTGTTGTTGCTTCAGGTGTGCAAAAAGCATTGCCCACCTCGGTTACCTAGATGCTTGCCTGTAAGCAGAAAGACTGACTGTTATATCTGAAAGATAATACTGAGGTCGTTTTCTGCAAGGCAGATGAGCAATGTCTTGCATATTGTACCAGAATTATTCTCTGCTTGCTGCTGGTGCAGTCTCAGATGGAGTATGACCTTCACTGTTGTGCAACCAGATTTGAAGAGGATGTAAACCTGTACTGGGAGAATGCAGAGAGCAACAGGCATGACCAGAGAGGTCTAGAAAATATGACCTATGAGACAAAATTGAGCAAACTGAGGTGGTTTGGTATAAGTGGAATCAAATGAAAGAGATACATCCCAGTGAAGGGATAAAGTAAAACTGCAGAGAGAAAGGTCATAAAATGCTTTCCGCATCAGCGATGGACGGAAAAGAGATAATGAGCTTAAACTGCAAGAAGGGAAGCAGCCTAGACATTAGGAAAACTATCCCAGTGATAGGGAATGAGTCAGAAAATAGGGAGTTACAGAAGTTATCTAATCCCAGTACCCCCATCTCAAAGCAGAACCAGCTACATGGGGCAGATGCGTGCTTTCTCCTGACTCCATTTTCACACGCCATCCCCTCTCCGGGCAGCCTTTTCCAACGTTTCCCTGCTCTTCCCTGTAGTGACTGCCCGGAAAGCTATGCCTAATTCTTCACTTTTTATCCATAGTAAACGACTCACCTGCTCTTTTTTCCTCACTTTTCTGACATTTGAGCACATTGTAATGCTCCTACCTCTCTTCCCTGAGCTGCTCCCCAGCCCACCATTTCCCACCAGCATAGGAGAGCGGAGTCATGGAGGCATCTCCTTCTCTCCCCAAACCGCTCCTCCAGTTTCTCTAGGTCATTTTCCATGCTGCTGCCGTTCTCCAACGTGCCAGCATAACCCTTCCCATACCGGGAGAGAATAACTTTTCGCGGCCGCAATGCTGATGCTCTCCCCTCTCCGCGGCTGTGCCGGGGCAGGGACTCGAACCTACACCCTCCCGCATCCAGGCCCCGTCGTCTCGCCCCACCCCTGCGGCGCTCTGCGGCAGGAGGAGGTTTGTCCGCCGCGGGCCAC
>NW_010243218.1:0-29239 GCF_000690775.1 Eurypyga helias | reverse complement strand
GGTCCCTTCCAACCCAAACCATGTGGTTCTATGAATAGTTGTATTAAGCTGGTAATAATATTTAAATTATGCAGAAATGTAAAACAAGTTTCAGGGTGGATTTGTGGTACCTACAAGTATCTGAACTGCACTTTATGTAGCTACTACTTACAGTATATGTGACATCTTTTAAAGTAGTTGACACATCCCTCAGCAAAACATGTCAAGTTGATCCCAAAGATTTGAAGGGTCTGTTGTGGTTTGCTGAGTGATTAATCAGTAACCAAGAGGAGACTAATTAGACACGAGCACAGAGATGCTTACAGGCTATTGAGTAAACACTAGAATAATAATTTTGAAAACTTTAATTGTATATTTACTGTACACTAAGGAATAATGATCCATTATTTGAGTTTTCCAAATAATTTTTTGCTATTACTTCAATGTCTTCCATAGATGCTACTGTAAGAAACTCTACAAACTATTTCATGGAGTTAACTACCATTCAAGAGATTATTGGTAGTGAACAGAGAAAAATATTGTAGAAATTTGAAAGTAAATAGACTGTTATAGAGCAGACCAATGCAAAAACTGTAATGCCAACTCGGCTTGTGCTAGAAAACACAAGAATGCTATTGTAGACTTCAGGAAGAACAGAGAAGGTTTTTGTGATTGAACGCATGTAAAACCTATTACTAATCCTAGATGTTGCTGTTCCATCTGCATTTGGTCGCTATCCAAATTACTTCCCTAAATTAATTGCTATAGGTTTCCTAGAGAAAAGAGCAGTATTTTGCTTCAGTAGTTCTTCTAAACCTTGTGTAGAACTGGATTATTTTATCCATTAGAGAATTGTGGATCCCCTTCCACAGAGGATGTAGCAATGATTGAAGGTTTCCTACGAAATATGGAAAATGGGATGCACACACAGTGGAGTCATTCATGATACAGAAGTATTTCTTTCGTTGAAAGACAGAATATTTGCTAAAAAAGAAACAAAGTTTACATTAATCATTAACAGGATGGGAAACTTAGTACATGTTAATAGAACTCGGGTACGTTTCTAACTCATTAAAGCCATTTCATCCAACTTGTGCAAGTCAAGCAGACGCTCTCTTTTGCAATTAATGGTCTATTTCTTCCTTTTCTATTAGAATTTGTTAGAAAGCAGAAGGGGATTACATCTTGCTTTTTAAGAAGCAAAGCTACACTTGTGGTTTGTGTAAGGAAATAAGATGTAAGCCCTTTTTATTTGATATTTAATTTTTGGACTTTTGGAGGCTATTTCTTATACTGAGCTGTAATGTTTTTTCATTAATTTACTGAGTGTATAGTTTAAATTTAGTGTTTTTTTGTTTAACGGTGCCTGCTAGATTTACGAATTGAGGGGAAAATATATGTAGTTGGATTTCATCCCATGAAATAACATTTTAATTAGTTCAGCTCATGCTATGCTTTCTGTTCATAAGAAAAACCTAAAAATACTTAAAAATATCTTCATGTTAAATGTTTCAGAATCTGATGCCTCATTTCTGTATTTCAACTTCAGAAGCTTCATGAGTGCAGTGTAATTCAGTGCACAGGAGGCTTAGAGTACTGCTGAAAATGTGAATAAGACATAATGGAGACTACTACCTCATTTAGTGAAGTAAGCCTTAGTACAGGCATTGTGGTAAAGGTCCTGGCAATGGGTTTGTTCTCCACTGGGGCACGTGCCCTTCTTTTTTTCAAGGGTGTTTTCAGAAAGAGCCTGCATTCAAGCTTCATACCACAGTAAAAAGTAAATTTTTTTTAAACTTCTAAAATACTGGTAATTGTAGAAAGCTAAGCTACAGATTTAAAAGTATTCTACCAAAAAAAAAAAAAAATCATAGAAAATTTAAATGGCATTTCTGTGATTTTAGCAGCTGGGGCGTTTTAGAAGGAAAAGAGTCTCATCTGGAATTATATGAAGCTGTAGTGTGAATCACATGGTTGAGCTCTCTTGCAGTCACTGAATATCACTGAGGCTTCACCCACAGATAAAGATTCATTTGCAAGTGTCACGCTTCAGAGCTCAGATGCTGTACAGTGTTGGATGTTTTCCTCACTAGCTTAAGTTTGGAAGATGGACCATTGTTTAGCCTTGTCTGTGTTTCCACCAGTGATTTTATTTATATATGTGTATAAAAATTTCTTTTTTTCCACTGAAAGACAGCAGATGACACTGTAAATTTTTCAGTTAAGAAGAGGAAATTACATACGAAGTAGGATAGTTATAAAAGGCAATATCAAAGCATAGAAAGAAGTTTTAAAATGAGTGTTAAGTGTAAAAGGATTGGCCAGGCCTTTTGATAGAGGTTTTCATTTTCAAGAGAAAATTTCAGTCTTTTACTTGGAAGTTTTTGTTGAAGGTCTTTACTTGATATTTTGATGTTCTGAGCCATGGTATGCATTGATACCTAGCAAACAGCAGCCTCTTTTCTATCGGGAAAGCTTAGACTGTTTATTTGTGTAAGTGCTATTAAAAATTATGTTTAGATGGAGAGAATGATGTGTACAGGTTAGCAAAAAAAAAAATATTCAAAGTTAGTGCAGCTGACATCAGAGAGGTCAACTTGGGCCTTTTTTGTCCATGACTTTTATCAAATTTTGAAATACTATTTTCCCTTAATGTTGTACCCCAGATATTTCAGTACATAAACCACAACTGAATGAACCAAATAGTTGTATGCTGTTCCTCTCAAAATCTGAATAATAGGCCTTTATTGGCAGTGGCGAAGTTCCGTTTTGTTTATAAACAGTTTGCTTAACAATATGCTCTCAACAGCGTCTTTTTACCACAAATAAAGGAAGCTATTCTACATCAGATTTAGGTCAAGAGTTTCAATTTCAAGGGACAATGCTGTCTGTCTCCTTTGAGGGTGAGAGAATGTGGGATTTTACATCTTTGAGTTTAAACCTTTTTAGGCATTCTCTCCTACCACCAATAAATAAATTAATAAGTAGGACTAAACCAATTGTTAGGTCCATTCAAAAGAAGAATTTTTAAAAATAGAACATCACTTGTCTTCTACAAAACTGGTAATTTTTTTTGTCTGTTACATAGGAAGGAAAAATCTAAGCAGAAGATAAAATTTCAGTAATTCATACACCCCATAGAATTTTTGCAAAACGTGCACTCACTTCACTGTATATTGAGTCACTCATCATAATGTTACTGAAAAAGAATGTATGTCTCAATTTATTCAGATTTACCATGATACCAGGAAGTAGCATACTAATTATGCAGTAGATAATTGACACTCCTGTTGGCAAGACTTCATGTTGACACTGTCCTTTAAATCCATAAGTTCTGCTTTTTTTTTTTTTTAACTCAGGAGAATATTTATAAACTCTTTCTTAAAAAGAATTACGAGGAACATAACACACCAGGGCTAGTGTCTATCATTACTAATAGATCAAAGGAATGATGATACAAATATTAAGAATTAGAATAATTTCTTAGTGATGGTCTTCAGCACTGAAGTTATGATTCTGAGTCCAAGAGTCCTCTTGTAGATGTGCTGTTAGAAATGAGGTAGTGGAAGTGTCAGAAAATGTAGTATCTGAAAAAATCTTTTAAATTATAACAGGGAATTAGTGGGCCATGAATTATGAAGCATCTAGGGATGGAAGCAGCTTAGTTGCTAGCAGAGAATCAGCACAGTTGTGTATAAATAGCACCAGTAACTGGTGGGAAACAGTTTTCCGTATGAATCATATTTACACTGTGCAGTAGTTTGAGCCCCAAACATTAGTAATAGAAGGTTCATATGAGTAACAAAAATATATGGATTATGAGAGTTGTTGCCAAAGGCGGAGTACGGAAGGGAAATAAAATTATATTTTAGATTAAAATCATGCTTTCCTAATGGCTGCAGTCACTGGGGAAGGAAGGTTCTCTAGCCCTCTGTAGTTACCGTTTTTCCCTGTTTCCTGTAATGTACCTGTTCCAGGTAGGGTGAGCAATAGAGTACTACTGCATTAGATGGACCCTAGATGTGGCCAAGAGTAGCATCATCTCTACGGCGGACTACCTCTTTCCCATGAAATAACTTTCATCTTCTATGAAGTGCATAATTGAACAGAGCAATAATCTTGTATTTGTTTTCTTTAGATGTGATACTCTATCTCAGATGTGAGGCTTCATTTTATAATACATTTTTCACTTCTTAAGCATTTTACTCTGATTTTTCTGTATTATTGCTCCTTCCATTTCTACCAGCATTACTTGTTAACTTCACATGTATTCAGCAGTAGTAAAGCTTCTGAGGAAGAACACTGAAAAGTTTTTGCATTTTCCTGTTTATTTGGAGTGCTAAATGCATTGGATATCAGGTTTTATTCCCTCAAAGCCTGGAGAAATCATTCCTTCACAGTTAGAAAGACATCAGCTATGAAGCTTGGATCCCTACTTACGCCTTATGTGTAATGTTACTGTAACTTGTCACCATTGTTGTCTTTTTTTCTCTTTAGTCTAGAAGTTTCATGAAATACTTCGTAGCCAATCTCAGCACATGAATAAAAAGACATTTGCAAAGTTTGACTCTGTACTTATTTAGGAGTTTTGGGCTTTGTCTCTATTAACTGTCTTTCAGAAATTTAGAAGGCTTTTATTGCATAATAACATGCTAGAAGTAGAGCTGAATGTTGCTGACATTGTTCTGCATAGTGCTTAGGGAGCTCTGAACTGCTAAGCTACAAAACATCAGTACTTGAGTGTCCCTTATTAAGGTTTCTGTTAATTTAGTTTTCATCAGGTGTTTAAATAACACCTAATTTCTTTTCAGTGTTGTATATATCATGAAGTACATCTTTCCTTTCTAAGAATCTGGTAGACCTCTGTGAAACTTACCTTCATGAAATTTAAGATACTCTCCAATTAAGTTTACCTTTGATTCAGAATCCCAGGCAGCTGCAGAAAATACCATCTCTCAGTGACTGGTATTGCTTCCAAAGTGTGTTTTCTTCATGTATGTAACTCTACTGGGCAGATGTGGAAAGAAAAGGTATCTAGCAAAAGGGGAAAGAGAGTAGGGGTACCAGTTATGGAATGGCATGCTTAGAAAGAAATAAGCTGAGCTTTTTGTATGTGATGCAAGGACATGGAGCTCCCTGTCCATCAGGTACCGGATGTCCTTAGGGTAGGTTATACAGTTGTACAACAAATAAATATGTGATCAATGTTGTGATCTGACCAAAAAATGTGGCTGTTAATCCTGACATATGTTTTGGATGTAAAGGAGGAAAAACGCTGCGGTGCTTTACATCAGGTTTTAGTAAGCAGTGTCGTATGTTAAACTCGTACCCACATTACATCTATCTTTTTGTTGTCAAATACGTACATAAGAGAAAACAAATGTGAAGCACATAAGTGTAATTAAGGACTGGAGGAAACCCATTGATCCTTATTTGAAACTGCTGATAAATTTAGCTTTACATCACTGCTGGATTGCTTCAGATGATCAGATAGAGGTAGAAATCAGCTCTTTCCCCTGTGTCTTTGGGTTTTGCATTTCTGAAGAACACGTGTAGGACATTTTCGTTCTGAAGAAATCAGTGGGAAGGAGTATGGACACAGGGAGGGAGGGTGGAGACATGCTATACGTTTTTTGGAGTCTGAAAGCATGGAGTTGAAACCACATGCTTCTTATTTGCTCTTAGGTTTTCAGAGAAAACAACGATGGAATGGCTGCAGCTCTTTGAAGGTAGTGGGGTTCCATATGGCCCAATCAACAATATGCAGCAAGTATTCTCGGATCCTCAGGTTGGTTCTCACCAGGTCCTTTCTATACATTTATTACGTGTGTTATACAGATGCTGAGTAATGATCACTTTTCCTGCCACTCAGACCTGATTTCAGCTACTTTAAAATGGGATTTGAGAGTTATATGGTGGATTGAATTATATGGTGGATTGAATTTAAGCCAATAATATGGCATAGTAAGAAATAAATACAGATCTTGAATTATATGCTTGGGAACACAGATTTTGCTATAATGCATTAAAAATGAAATTAAAAGAATTTCATGTCTTGTATGGAGTCTTTCAAAAATGGTTGGGAAAACACGGAAAGAAATTTTAATATATTAAGTAATTGCATTTTGTAAGATAAATATGCAGGGAAGTACCTTTCTTGCTGTCCACAAGCAAATGATTTTCTGTATGGTGTATGGATAATCAGGATATATACCGTTTGGAAAAAAAAAAATAGGCAACTCTCTGACTGGAAACAAAAACTGAAGCACAAAAGTCATATGCAGAAAGATTCTTAACCTTTTCTTGGCCTGGTGGTTTCCCTGACTGAGAATGCTTCAGGTTTTTATTTACATTTTAAATCTTTCACTGAATTGTATCTACACTTACTGAAAAGTACAAATATAGTTTATAATTATCTCTATTATCTGCATATTCCCTGATTCCTCCCCTTCTCACCCTCTGGCAAAGGGTGAGTTAAAAGGCCTGACACAAACCAAATTATGCTGTCTCAAATATTGTAACAGGGTATTTTACATCTATTCTGTTGTATGATGAATCTCCTTTAAATTAATTTCTAATAAGGAAGGTAGTCAGAAAAATGATTGACTGTTGGAGGGAAAAAAAGCAGCCAGTCTTGTACGTGTCCATGTCTACTGTCAAGAAGTGTTTGTCAGCATTGCAAATACAATTGCAATCTTTGGGAAAGAACAGGCAAACCAATCTTTCTCATGAGGGAATATGTTCATAATAAACAGTTTTGTTATAAATGTGTCTGTTATACTTTTAAAAGTACAGGACAATATTTGTTAGGCTGCTGCAAGGAAAGAAGTTATTTTTTCTTAAATAAATATGCTCTTTCTCCTTAAAATTATGTAGTACCATGCTGTAAAGTGACACGGGCCAAATATTTCACTTCATAACTTTCACAGGGATTAAGGCTGGGCTTTGAAGAACATACAGCAAGAGTCTTTATTTTACTCAGAATGTGGTTGACTTGGCTGTACGTGGGGCAACATTGGAAAAAATAATCTTTGGGGTTTTTTTGATGCTGTGAACTTTAAGAAGTCATGTCCGTTCTGAAAAAGATGGCTTTTCAAAACAGTAGGTTGTGGGATGGCCATTACCTCCCACGTTTGCAGGATGGCCATTACCTCCCACGTTTGCAAAGAGGTTAGCTTGGTACCTTGCTCTTGTTAGAATTCGCGTAAGTATTATTTTAAAAATATGATGTATATTATAGATATATGTATGTCAGGTTATTTATTACCTGACATAGTTAGCTTATCCATAAATGGTGTCACAGTGTTTTGCAGTCAGATACCATGATATGTCAGGATTTTCAAAGTACTTTCCTGTGAAGGAGCATACTGGGTTGGGTGTTTTTTTTTTTTTTGTTTTCTGTTCTTATTACTACTGGAAATGAAATGTCAATATTTGTGGCAATGCTGCAAGTTATACATTTGTCTTGTTTCTGGCGCTGCTGCCTCCTTAAGCATTTTCTCACAGTTACTGTTCTGTTCAAGGGGGGGTGGAGAAGACTGCAGTTCTTTCCTCTTCTTTCTTGAAATATGGAAAAGTGTTGACATCTTAAGATATCGCTCTTATGGCAAGGTGTTTACTTTACATCATTTATTAAATTAAGCCCCCACTCCACCTTTACATATCTGAAAGACCAGTGATTTAGAGAGTAGCATACTCAGCCTCTTAAGTATATCTTAATATACCTAATTTCTACACAAACTTTTAATTTGGTGAAGACTTCACACCTTCACAGGTGGCTTACTGCCTTGAGTCACGTATCCATAGTGGGATTTAGAGGCTACGGGGCAGTTCAGGAAAAGCTTTCCTCCTTCACATTTCTTCTGAACTGTAGTTTTTTGCTATTGGGCCATGCCCAGTCTCCCTCCACATGCTCATCCTTCTGCTGCTGTATAGACAGCATGTGTCTGGGATAAACACACAGGCTTGTGCATAGCTTTGCTCTTTCGTAAGCTAGTCTGCAGTTTTGGTTTCTGAAACCTCAAAAAGTGTGACAGTGCCCTGAGACTGTGCCTAAGACTAGGGAAGAAGCCTAGCAACATTTGAGAGTCCACAAACTAGGTATCCTCTGCACTATGAAATGCCAGTTTTAACAGGAGGGGAAAAAACCAGCCCCCACTGCCACTATGGTGTAAGCACAGCAAGATTTTTCTCATGTGTAAAACTCAACCCAGTCATTAAGTATGAGAACTTTGTAATCGTTCTTCACAGTGTTCCCATCATAATATAGTGGGGTTTTTTTCAGGTTCGGTTTAGCTCAGAAAATGCATTTCTAGGGAAGATGTCACTCAGCTTTCATTTAATAACCTTGCTTGTTAATACTGTGTGGCAAGAAGTAGAAACAGTGTGATGTAAAATGAAAGTTTAACATAATGCAGTAATCTGCTCTTGATAGGCTTTTGCTTTTGCCCATTGCAGAGACTCCAGAAAAACATCAAACCTGGTGATAATTCAATATATACAAACTCTAATAGGTAATACCTAGGATTTGGTAACCTCTTGCATCTTGGGTGTTACTAGCAGAATTGGATCTAAACACAATTCCAGTTTTTAACATCATTTTATTACCATTGTCTTCTTACTTGATCCATGGATTTTGATATCCATAATGTAATCATCGTTCTTTGCAAGTGCACTCTCGCACTATTTGTGATCAAGGTGTACTTCAGGGATGTCAGAATTCCCAAAGGATACACCAGCTTGGCTGTCAGCAACGCTGCCAAGGATGCACTGGGCTGGTGCCAGCCAAATCCTGGGAGAGGGTTGGAATAATGCAAGGGAGGAATGGAAGCAACTCCGAGGAGATAGGAGAGATGACTGAAATGGTCTAATGGAACTTAAGCAGCTGCGAGTCGGTCATGTTTTAAAATTTTATTTAATTTTAACTAAAAGGACCTCAGAACTCTAAAGGCCAAGAGTGGTTTGTATAACTACTTCTATCAACTGAGATAAAACAACACGTTTTTGATCCCAGGACATTTTGTTAATGTCATTAACAGCTTCCATCGTACTCCAAGCGAGCTGCCAAAAAACCATGAAATCTTTCACTAAGTTGGAGTGCCAGGTGATACTGTTTTTTCCATGAATGGAGTGTAATGTCCACTTTTCCCACTGATCATAATCTTTTATTCATTTGTGAAGTGAAAATGGGTGCTGCAGGCATTTGTACTGCTAAGGCAATCTGTCTGTGGATCGAAGTGGATTTGTACTGTGGATGCACAGATAAAAAGGCTGTGAGAAAGAGGGAACAATTCTCTTAAAAATGAGAGGGAGGAAAGAATGTTTGTAAAAGTTCTTACAACCTCTTAATAGTGCAGTATAGACTATTTTAATGATGCTTTTTATAGTCAAAATTTTTCAAGCTAGTTTTTTAAAAAAATGGGTTCTTTTAACCAGGCCAAGATAGTACAAACATTAAAGGGATTCTTAAAAAGTTTTAAAAACTTACTCGTGACCTCAGTATGGTCCCATTTAGCATGCCCTGGGGAACACGTGTATGAAATACAATGTGGTTTGAGGTTTTCCAAACAAAACAAACTTAAAAGAGAATACCATTTTTAATAGAAACTATTCAAATTCTCCCAAAAGATGAAACAAAAACAGGTACGTGCTGTACTCCTTTTCAGTATGAAAGACCAAAGATCTTTGCTGGTAAAGAGAGGGGATTGAAAGGGCTGTTTTTGTTTTCTTTAAAACATTACCCTCCCCTCTTTCATCACGTAATTTCTTTCACTGTTCTCATACAGCGTTATTACTTGAATTAAATCACTGGCATATATAAGAAGCAACAGAACAACCCAGAAATATTATGGGCAATCCAATAAATGGATGTTTTACTAGATTAAATCCATTCATGTTAATGAATTTTCATTATGTGGACGCTGCCAGCTGAAAATAAAAAGGAAAGCTGTGCAGTGGTACTTCTCACCGCCCCGCTCCCTGCCTCGCCTGCCCCCCAAAGCAGTTCCAGTCATACCACACAAGTTGAGTACATCAGGTGTAAGACATCACCCTGATGCATCACTTCTGAGAAATATGGGGAGGGAAATATCGGAGCTGAAATATCGCAGCTGGCCCTGATCTCAGCTCCTGCCAAACACCTGCAGACTCTAAAAGGATACCAAAACAAAACTCCACCCTGTGGCAAGAGGCCATCCCTTAACAACCCTTCCCTGACTTTGCATCACTATAAAAATTAATTTAACATTTTTTACAGAAACCTTAGTCTTCCTGTCCCGGAAGGCCATTTCAGTTCCTTTAGCCATTTCTCTGAATATGCCTGAGGAAAAAAAAGAACCCACAGTAAACTGAAGAATTGCGATGTCTGATAGCTGGAAATTATCTGATGTTTTAAGTTTATTATTTGTGGAAACATTATAAAGGTGCCAGTGTTTGGTGTTTTTTTTTTAATTAACCTCCAGATAAACTCTTACTTTGGAAGTAATTTTATTTGAACATATCCTGGCAAAAATGTCCTAGCATCTGGTAAAAGCTTCTACAATCAGCGCTGTGAACACACAGAACAGCAAAAGATGTATAGTGTGTTGGGTTTATCCTTTTTTTTTTTTTATGCATGGTGGTTGGTTTAGACTTTTGGTTTAGTGTTTTGTTTTTTTTTTAAATATATCCATGTTGTAATTGCTATTCTCTGTTGAAACAGACTTTTGTGGCCCACTGAGGGCTCTCCCAAGTAGAATGAAATGATATTCATGTCAATAATACTGCAGGGAGGTTTTTTTACATATAGAGGTTTCTGCAACTGAAAAGCAGTTGATGAAGGCCTGAGGTAATACGATGTGTCTGGAAGTAATTCCTAACAGACAAGAGAGAGGAATTAAATTTTGCGTGTGTCTATTAAGTTGGATAACTGGTTGGAAATTTTCCAGTGGAATCTTTTTTACATTTAAAAATGCCAATTCACTGAAAGTGAAACATTCATATGAAGGTGTCTGAAATTAAATTCTGTTTTGAAACAGAAATTCAGCTCTATTCCTGTGTGTCTTGCTAAGTGGAAAATGTGCACTCCCTAGCTTTGATTTAGTGTTTAAAGCCAACTTTTTACTTACATTTTTAAATTTTACGCAATGAAAGAAACCTCACACCACCAACCATCCCAACTCTTTAATTTTGTCAAAAGTAGCTCTCTTATACTAAATTACAAATGTTTTCAAGCTTTTGGTCTGTGGGAAATTTAGGGAAGTAGATTCTGAAGTAGAAAGCATTGAGGAGTAGAACACAGTTAAATAAATGAAATGGAAAATACAATTCTAAGACTTTAACATGTGATTCCCACATATACACAATTATGCAGGCGGTATGTGTGTTATGACATTTATATCCAGATGTTAGAGAGGGCTTAAAATGAGCCATCACTTGCATTTTGGTATGAGGAATATTGTAATAGGAAGTGTTTTTTAAACTTTGTCTGTAGTGCAATGTGGTCCACGTATATACTTTTGTTTTTATGGCCTGCCTGTCTTACAGCGAGTAGTAGAAAGCTTATAGTGGAGAAAACTTAAAGATGATGGGGTCCTAAATAAAAATATATGTTTACGTTAATGATAGGCCTTTTTTGTACGCACGTTTATCATTATTTTCCTTATCTAGAAAATAGATGTGTATTAAAGGAGGTGGCTCAGCATTTTCTGTTGTGAGGTTTTGGTTTTACTTGTGTATGAACTGTGGAGTTTGATCTGAAATTTCCAGTGCTAGTTGTTTGTCTGAGTCTCAAGTACATTTGGAAACATTTGTGATAGAATGATCCACTCGTGTTTGATAACCAGTTTCCAGAAATCTATTGTCTACATTATCAACATATTCTTACAACTGGTTTTTGCCTGGGAGCTCATGCTGCTCCTCTTTAGAACATTGTCTTTTGCAAAGAGACTTGGGCAGAAAAGTTACTGTGGTGTCATAGATGTGCTCTTTTGTTGTCCCATGTTTTTAAGGGTGGGGGAGAGAAACTTGCTATGAATAAAAAAGAATAGAGCCCCAGACTGTGATTGAAAAGACATGTTTTCACCTGCTGCCACATATTCTGGTCCTTTTACGTGTTTTGTGAGCCCCAAATTGTCAGCTAGAGACCTAGATTAGCAAGTGTATAACTACACAAGATAAAATGGTTAGGCTTTTTCAACACTTGGATTATGATTTCTAAAAATGTCATGATGAATAAGAACAATGCAAAAAGGTTGCAGAAACATGGCTTCATTTTTATAGAAGTTGAATGCCAGACAGGAATCTCTTCCTGCATCTGCCATACAGTTCACACATGGTTTTAGGTAAGCCACTTCCATCAAAACGTTGAAAGGTGGTCATTAAACGTGTGCGCCTCATGTTTTGTCTGTCTGTCTTGTGACACCATATGCTAAATACACAGCAGCACTGAGTCCTCATGGATGTAAACAAAGCTGTTTAAAGTGGTTTTGGTCATTTAAAATGTAATATTGTTGAAAATGCTAAAAAAAAAAAGTGGTGGTTTTACCCTCTGTACTTTGGTTCCTTAGCCATGAAATTTAGAAATCTAGAAAAAAGTGTTGTAAAGGTGCAGTGAATTGTTGAAAATGCTAAAAAAAAAAATAGTAGTGGTGGTTTTACCCTCGGTACTTTGGTTCCTTAGCCATGAAACTGAGCCTCATCTAGAAAAAAGTGTTGTAAACGTGCAGTGGTTATGCTTCTGGAAAGTATAGTTTCTAATCTGAGAGCACCAGAGAAAAGTCTTTGGAAAATTATGGTTTTTTTGTTGTGTGTCTGTGTGATTTGAGGGATATTTATTAAAATAAGGCCTGGAGTTACACCTTACTTAGGAGAAATAAACCCACTTTTGAATATCTTTTACTTCACTGAATGAGACAGGAGCCTGACAGGAAAAAAGTTGAGCATGCACTTAAAAGATTGTACTGCATTTCTCTTGTGCAAGCAAGTAAATGATGCTTAGTAGCAGCATTTTTAAAGTTGCCTTTTCTTTTAAATGTGTACATATGAATAGTATGTCTATAGCTGCTACTATTTGGATATGCATTCCATGGAGGAAAAATTAACATAAGTGTATGTTGGTTACGGAGAATATTAAGTTCTTAAAAACATCTAATTAGAGGTCTGTTCTCATAACATACTAAATTGTTTTTTAAAATCACACTGCAGTCATGGCCATTCAAAGGTACGAAGAGTCACCTGGGCTTTTTGGGAATTCCCTTCTAGAATGAGGCCTGTCAAAAAGCCACGCTCAGGTTTTGAAGCAAAGCGCCTTTTTTTTTTGAAACCTCTGAGTCCTTGTTGGGCCTTAGTGTTTTGGGTCTGTAATGCATGTCCCTTGGACCTCAAACTCTTGGATTAATTTCTCTCCTTGCAGGAGTTACACAGTGGTTCCCTAATGTTGCAGCTCATCAGCGACATCAGTTGGTTTCCAAGATCTGTATTTGGCATCTCGTACTACCAGGTGATGCTCAGGCTAAGGCCATCCCACTTTAAGGCATACTGAGCTAGGTGATTTCTGACTTGTTAGAAATCCCTCACAGAGCACGAGCCCAGCTCTCACTTCGGTTCATGTAAACTGGATGTAACTATGAGCTCAAAAAAGGCGCTTTTTTAAATTAACCCAGTTGTTGTATTTATCTAAATTTTGAAGAGTGTCAAGTCTGTTATATGTATGGGAAGGGGCTTAAAGCATGTGTATGTCTAGCTCATCAAGTCTCAGAGCCTCAAGAGTTTATATGCTGAAGCAATTGATTCAATTCACTCTTTAGAAGTTTGGGATTTTATTAGTCTGTGTATTCACTGAATCATTGTCACAAAGTGATGGCCAGTTAAAAATAGGTATTTAATTTACTCGCAGTATGTAAATTGTGAGACTACCTATGCCTGTTGGTTGCCTGACTCACAGACCATACCAAATCAAGTAAGATAACACCACTTCTTGTTTTAAAATATTTTTCTTAAGTAGATGTGGATTCATTTGCTAAGTTAAATTTATAGGAGAGTCTATAATAAACACTAGGATATCAGACTCAATTTGAGACATGCTTCAGTATGTAACTCCAACAAGGGTTCACTTTAAAAAATTTACTGCTCTTGGAGTTCATATGAAGATATCCTGGATTTTTTAAAAATTATTTCTCGGAGACCATAAGGGCTGCCAGATTTTGTCATAGCGCTTGCTCACTTTTAAATAGATAGGTTTGTAATCAAAATAAGTAGCATGGTGGAGCTTTGTCGTGTGGGTTATGTCTTGTAAGCATGAAAATACTAATGATATTCTGGAGAAAAAGTATTTGGTGTCTTGCACTTCAGAATCTCTGAGGGTAGCATCTACAGATGATGATATATTTGTTCCAACAAGGGTGAAAGTAAAGTGGAAAATACAACAGCAACAAAAGGGCAGAAGCCTTGCAGATTGGGCTGTAGGTATCGTTTGATTTTCAGCTGCTTTTCCTGAGTGCTCAACTTAAAAATATTAGCTCAAGCCATGACCCTGGCCCCTTATCCTGAAATAATGAGATTTCCCACTCTCTTCAGTCTAAGTTCATCTTGCAGTCCCACTCACTGCTGAAAAAAAACAGTGATATTTTTAGATGAGATGCTGACATGTTCATTTTGCATTGTACTTACATTTTTTTTAAATGTTATTGCATACTTTTTTCGTTTTTTGCCTCTTACTGACAAGGAGGAATATTTGAACCATGAAAAAGGCAAGTATGTAGGCTGAGTAGGAGTGGGTATTTGAAGACTGAGATTTCCAACCACCACAAAAAGGCATTAATTAGTCAGGCGAGCTTTCTCTGTCATTGCCCTTTTCCTTCTCCTCTGTGACTGGTTTCATGTAGGTTTCTGGTATGATTCAAGTAGTCAGTTCAGAAAGAAGCAGGAAGTATTTCTTCATGGTGCATAGTCACTGAGGCCAGGAGCATTATTACCATTGTCTTAAGGAACTCATCCTGAGCTTAAAACTGGCTACAGCGTTCGGATGTCAACACTCTCAGCAGCCAGCCACGTGTTGAAATTTTTTTCCACACAATTTCAATTGGCTACTTAGCAACCGCAGCATTTAATTATAGCAATTTGAAATCAGAAGTTGTGTAATTTTGTAGTATATATTTTAGGGGTAAAACTTTGTTTGAATTACATATAAATCTTGATTAATGTTATTGGTGATCTCAGGTGTTCTTCAAAATTGTTTGGAGGCCCTGAAAAACAATCCATGGGTGTGGTTAAATAAAACCAACCATACCAAAGAAAAAATAAAACACCCAAGCAAACAACACAAAACCCACCCCACCAAAAAGAAAACCCAGATGAAATTTTGATCAGGTTTACAAACAGGGCTTTGGGATGACCCACTTGATATCCTAACTCTCACAGGAGGGAACCTGAAGAGAATACTTCAGGAATTTTGAGCCAAGTTTAGGAATGGCATGAGAAAGACAGAAGGATCAACTGAGATGCCAAGCAGACAGTATTTACACTGTGGATCCCTGTTTAATTTCTAAGAAAAACCAAGAAATGATGAACTGTATGCATTGGCTGTACAGGTTGACACATAGATCTGGGAATTTCAGGAGTCAGGCTATGCCTCCTAACAACCTGTGAGAGACAGTGTGAGGGGTTTCTATTTCCATGAATGGGGTTTTGGAGAGAAGCTTCTGTGAAATGTAGTCTGGAATTTCTTTAGTTCTTTTTGTGATGCTCAAGACTACCTCTTTGTCTAAAACAGCTGAAGTCTCTGTTCCAGTCGTCAAGATGCAGGCTTTGAGTTTTAGAGAAACTTTTGTTTAAATCAGTAAGAACATATTGTAAAAATCTCTCTCTCCCCTACCCTGAGAAATCATGAAGTCAAAAGAGAAGAGCATTTATGGACAGCGTGCAAAAGCATCCCCCCAAATTCCTATGTCATGATGCTCCCTTAGATTTAGGGGCCACCATGTACCAGCTACAAGAAAGTTGTAGACCGATGTAATTATTTTCAGAAGGGAGACAGCATCTTTCAGGCTCTGAAGGTAGCAGGACATTATCATATTTTCATTATATTAATTTCTGTTGATACTGTTGGCAGATACCTGACTTCTTGTTTGGTAGTTTGTACCAAATTCGGCAAGATCATGGTCTTCAAAAAGGAATCTGTTACATCCAACAGTTTCACCTATAGGTTTGCCATCTGACCTTTAATATATGTGTCTTACATTGGAATCTGCCATCTTTCAGCAACTTTCTGTAGCTGGTTTTGGATATGGTATTTGTTCATGTTGAGAACTGCAGTAACAAATTACATGTTCCATGTTTCCTTGATACTGAAAAGTGCTGACAGTGTGCAGCATGCAGATGTTTTCTTCCTACTGCTTTCTGCTTTCCTGGCCTTGCTTTCACCTTTATGTGTTTTTCAAACTATTGATTATTTGTTTTTAACTTTTCCTTTGTGAACCTAACATTAAATCTGGAATTTGTGTTTCACCATCCATAAAATGTGTACTTCTAGTTGTATTATTCATACACAACTTACCCTATTGCATAGCATATTCTAGTGGGAACTTAAGTTATATTGATGCAGTATTCTGGTATTCCTTATTCTCCACCCTAAACAGATACCTTTGAAAAGAGAGATACTTTGCGAGTAAAGACTTGCTGGGTTTTTTGATGTTGCATCCTGTTCTTAGAGTGTAAGAATATGCGTTTAGTATGAACATATACTTGAGCCTTTAGTAAATTATGTGTTTTGAACCACAGAAGTTATGTCCTTAATATAAACTGATTTTTCCTTAATCACTTTTTTCTGTGTCATAAACTCTAACTCCAGTAAATATGCTGTTACAGCTAGTGCCCATTATAAATATGTGTTATTAAAGGAAGGTGACATTCAGTCTCTCCCAAGTGAAATTTCAAAATATTTGGAAATTCAAATAATATGCTTTCGTGTCTTTATCCTCCTAATATGTCCTTTCAGAATCTAAGAAACTAGAATGTTACTCAGCCAAACAGCTATTCTATTTCAAATTAAAGGCACAGCAAGACCAGTGCAATTGCTAATCAAGTAAATATCTAACTCCATGCTATATTACAAACAGGTTTATATAAATAGCAGCAAATTATAGGTTCCTTGTGACACATTTGCTGTTGCAGAAAACTCTTCAAACCAGGCATTTTTCCTATTTTGGAGCAAAATGCAAACACATTCACTCTCACTGCGTACATTTTACTTCTCTTTTTAGATGAGTGATGGAAAAATAAACATGAAATGAAAGCATGTGGAAATAGTTTATATCTTTACAAGTCATCTAGGAAAGGGTGTAGAAAGAAGCGTTACTGTCATTTCATTATACAAAGTATTTTCTTAACCTTCTTGTCTGTTTTAAGTGAATTTTTGTTTTGAACATACCACATTCTGTGGATACAAACCTTCAGCTGCTTCAGAAGGGAAGGCAGATGTGCTCATCCAACTGTAGGTGTACTGTCTTTCGGATTATTGCCTATGTGTTAGTTTGACCTGTGTCAAATCGAAGGAGAAAAACCCAGTGCTGCTCTTTTAGCTAAAGTAGTTATCTAGCTGGCCATCTAAATAATCTCAGAAGGCAGTGGGGTGATAGGTGTGTCTGAAATAAAGTATTCACATAGGTATGAGTAGGGTGTGTATTTAGCTATGACCTTAATTAAAAATTAATTTAAAATATCAGTGTCCAAGCAATGCAAATCTTAAAAAGACAACAAGGTACCATACAGAAAAAGCTGTGTAACTACTCTAGAGAGCCATTGAGTTGGGCTCGTTAATTCACCGCTTGCTTTTTTTCTGATGGAAACTGCCAGTAGGTAGGCCAGCCTTTGGGTGGGTAGAAATACACTTTGTTGAGAGTATTTAACATTAGATCACCAATTCATTTATAGCGGCCACTATTTTTTTGGAGGGGGCGTGGAGAGTTTAGTCCTAATTACTCAGTCCTGACTGCTCAGCAGGTGACAGCAGAGGTAATTAAGGATTCATAAGTAGATTGTGTGTACTTATAAAGTATATTTTTTCAAGAATTTTATCAGGAACGTTTTTACTGCATTTTGTATGCATTATGTAATTAAATGGTGAGAAATAAATGTTATACCAAAGTGTAAATATTGGTACATAGCAATTGCAGGCTTGAAATTTATCTGTATAAAGTGTAGGTAGGAATTATTTCATCTCTTATAGAATAATAGAACACAGTCTTGGTGCAGAGCAGTCTTGCCTGCTGCTCTGTGTGGTTACTTAGTAAAACATCACATTTGTCTCAAGTTCTGAAAGAATCTAAAACTGCATGTAAAATACATTGCAGCTTGACTTAGCTGTATTTGAAATGATGACAGAGGGTAAAAGATAATGTGAATTTTTTTTTTTTGCTTGGAAAACCTCTGTATTTTTATTTATGCTAAACAAAGTTAAGCAAAGCTATTATGTCCCAAATTCCTGTTTAATTTCAAATTGTAGCATTTGTTCAAAATCTCCTAAGATTTTACAGAAAGTAATAAAAGTATGCATAGGGAGATTGCTGTGCTTGATAATGGCCATCATGTTTTCTCTGTTTAGTGGCTGCATGTTTTAGTTGGTTGAAGTTCTCCCTTCTCTTGCTTACTCCCTTGTACTGGAGTCATTGCAGCTGTTCTCAGGAAAGTAAAATACCAAGTATATTTGCAGACCTAACGATGTTTTCTGTTGCCAAAGCAAAGGATTTTTCCTAATGTGTGCAGCCTTGTACTGACATGTGCCCTTCCTAGCAAAGAGGTATTCAGCAGATAAACATTGCTGCTGCTTCCTTGAACAAACTGATGTCTGAGTCTGAATTTCTCTCCTGATAGGAAAATATAGCTTCAAAGTAGGTTTGGGTGGGTGTTTTTTTTTGTTTCCTCTGTATTCTCTGTCTTAGGCTTTTTAAAATAGAATTGGGCTAATACAATCATAAAATCATTTATGTTGGAAAAGACCTTTAAGGTCAAGTCCAACCTTCAACCCAACACTGCCAAGTCCACCACCAAACCATGTCCCTAACCACCATGTCTACTTGTCTTTTACCGCCTCCAGGGATGCTGCCTCAACCACTTCCCTGGGCAGCCCATTCCAATGCCTGACCACTCTTTCAGGGAAGAAATTTACCCTAATATCCAATCCAAATCTCCCCTGGCACAACTGGAGGCCGTTTTCCCTTGTCCTATCACCTCTTACTTGGGAGAAGAGCCCAACCGCCAACTCTCTGTACTCTCCTTTCAAGTAGTTGTAGAGAGACATCAGGTCTCCCCTCAGTCTTCTCCCAGCTAAACACCCAGCTCCTTCAGCTGCTCATCACAGGACTTGTGCTCCAGACCCTTCCCCAGCCCCAGTTGCCCTTCTCTGGACACACTCCAGCACCTCAGTGTCTGTCTTGGAGTGCAGGGTCCAAAACCAAGCACTCGAGGTGTGCCCTTACTAGTGCTAAGTACAGGAGTCTTGCCTGCTGCCCTATGTGGTCACTTAATAAAATATCCCGTTTGCCCGAATGAAGTTCTGAAAGAGACTAAAATTGCATGTAAAATACATTGCAGATCGTACTTTTTTTGGTGAATTATGCACTAAAAGTGTGGTTCTGGAACACATGAAACTACGTGTAATTTGTATTAAATTCACCTAACTAGTTTTAAATACTGTCAAAAGTTTAATTGTGATCAAAATAGTAAGGACACGATGCAGTATTTTCTTTAGATACACAGCATCCTGGGTCAGAAGAGAGATCTGAAGAGGTGGTTCCCTCCACTCAGAAGGATGATCAGTGGCAGAAATAGTACTGTGTTACTCCTCCCCAGTCTCTAATTCTCATTGGTCTAATTTTTGATCTGAGATGGGCTGAGATTATACACGTATTTAGAAACTTTAAAAGGTGCCAAATATAAAGTTCATCTTTTTATTAAAAACTTGCTCACTTACTGCTTCAAATGTATTCCTGAGCATTCTAACTTTCTATACTCTCTGGAAGTTTTATGACAAAGCTATAGATTTTTGATAAAATCTTACTTTTAAACCACAAAACTTTAATAAGAAATTGACTTTCACGTAGCAACCCTGACTTAATAGCCCATTTTTCTATATTGTGGAAGCAATGCACGCTTTTGGAACAGTTGCAGTTACTTGGGTTTGTTGCAGCTGACTGGAACTCCATGAAATATTACACATTTAAAAATGCTTCCCTATTTTTAAGATTGGTGCTGTTTTATACTGTGCCATCTATCAAGATGAGTCTGGTGATGAGTAACAGCGTAAGACAGGATCGGTAAACTGTTATTTCATTTAGATTCATGTTTAGGCAGAAGGTTCTTCGTATATTGGCTGAAGTTGGTTGTCTTGAGTAAGCTGGTGGTTTAAAGCTTCAGCAGCGTGGGTAACTTCATGGCTCTGTGTACGGTGGCGAGAGTTGTCTGTCAATTCGTGCATTTCCTTGCTTCCAAGAAACAAAAATTTCTTCAAGGAGTGTTTCATGAGCAGTTTAGCATGGCAGGGCTTTGGAATATGTTTTGTTTCTAAGTAGGGAAATGCCAAGACAGAGATAGCTACAGTAGAAACAACTTCTATATGCTTTTTCCAGGGCGGGATGGGATCTCCACCTGCTTGCGCTTACTTTGGACTCTTCCTAAACTCAAATGGCTTTAGGGACTTGAATCTGAAAGGTGCTGAGCATTCCTGACCCCAATCCATCAACCAGCATGCATCTCCTACAATGTTGCATTCCCAGCAGTGTGATTACTCAAGCTTTTATTTTGCTTTGTACTAGTGTACAGTTTACAATGCTTACTAGTTTCAATTTCATTATTGAATTTCATAGATTCTTCCTCCTGCGGAGGGTTTTCTTTTCATGTGTTCGGTTCTGTTGTAACTGCCTGCCTCAGATGGTTTGTCAGTGTTCTGCAGGGATGAAAAGCTAGGTGGTGTTGCTGTTTTGCTTTTTTATCAGAATTGTTTGCTATGGTGTTCATGCATATATGCCTAGTCTTTCTTTCCCTCTGCTGGAAATACTCTCTGTTCCTATTCCTGCTTTTGGCATGTGAATTCTTTAGAGCTTGGTGTGTGGGTTTTTTTTAAATTTTTTGGGGGGAGGGGGTGGGAAGGGCAGGGAAGTAATTGAGATTTTAATCTCTCAATAGATACACTCACTGTGTTCTCTGGTGTTGGGTGATATGATGCCTTTTTTGTCTAGCATGTTTCACTGAGGTTTTTATTTTTAAATTCTTTGGCTCAAGGAGTGTGCTTCCTCTGTTCATTTACATGCCATGTTTCTCTGTAGCACTGCGTAACCGGGAACAAGACCAGTGATGTCAATTAAAAGATACACATCAAAGCAAAAAAGGATAAATGCCATTATGATATAGTGTAAATTCTAGCCATTGTGCTATGCTGACTACCACAGAATTATTTATCTAATTTAGTGAATTCACATGTGTTTATTAATTGGAAACCATTTATTTCATGCAGTGTTGCATGGAACACAACACAGGTTGCGAGTTCAGCCTTTGTATACCCAGTGATACAGTCTGTTTCCCTGGGGTCCATACTGTTTAAACTCCTCATTAATGACTTGGGCAGTGGGATTGAGTAAACCTCACCAAGTCTGTAGGTGACACCAAACTGGGGAGAGTACTTATATGCTGGAAGGTAGGACTGCCATTGAGAGGGACCTTCACAGGTCTGACAGATGGGCTAGCAGGAACCTTCTGAAGTCCAAGGAGAACAAATGTGAAGCCCTGCACCTGAGACAGATGAGGCCCATACAGCAGTGCAGTTAGGGATTGGCTGGATAGAAAGCAGCTTCACAGGTAAAGACCCAAAGATCTCCATGGACATCAAGTTAAACATGAGGCAGCAGTGTGCCCTTGTGAGAAATGCTATATTCCATGTTGCACAAAATCGGTAAAATCATAGCACCAGAAGTAGATGTTGACAGGATAAGAGTCAATGGCCACAAGTCGCAGCAAGGGAAATCCTGTTCAGGTATGGAGGAGAAAAACTTCACAGTGGAGTTACCTGGGCTTTGCATCACAGCGCTGTGAAATCTTCATCCTTAGAGGCAGCCAATACATGACTAAACAGGACCCTGAAAAACCTCATCTGAGTTAAAATTTGGCCCTGCTACAGGAAGGATTTGGGCCAGACTGCCAGAGGGTCCCAGATGATCTAAATTACTCTAGCTACGTATTTAAAGTATGATTGCATTAATTGTTTCAAAGGACACAAGTGGTGGCATCTGCGTAGGCATGCAAGCTCAATCGTGTGACCATGCAAACCTTTCCCAATGAAGGTTTGTCAGAGTGCAAGCAACAGTTGAAATGGAAAAGGTGGGGGATTCTTGATGTTTCAGTAGTTTAGAGGCATATTCAAGCTGGAATTTCGCATGATCTGTTTTGATTTTTTTTTTCCTGCTCTCGTGCCTGCCTATTTCTACAGTGGGTGACTTTTTTTACGATGATGGAGTGGATCGGGTTGCCAGTTCTTGCAGAATAAGGGCAAAGAGAGGTTTCCCTGCCTAAAAGACACATTTTTGAAAAACTTTTTCTAGTCTGAAAAAAAAAAAAGGGGGAGGGAGGGGGAAATTATTTTTAGGGTCCGTTGCATAAAACAAAAGTTAAAGGAAAAAGAAAAGGTGCATAAACCAGACGGTTTTATTTAAAGCATCCAAAGCTGATAACGGAGAAAAATGGGGATACAACACACAGGCTGCAAATGGCGTTCTTATGATTTAAATCTGGAAGGCTGTACAGTACATCTGTTTAACATCTTGCAGTTTCAAGAACTCTGCCTTGAAAACCTTCTGTCACTGTGACACATGAAATAAAAGGTTATGTTATGACTTTCAGATGCAAACCTGTAAAAGGTTTATCTAATAGCATACCATCTTTTATTAACCCATTGCTGCTGCTCACCTATAGCTCTCTCTTGCAAGCTGTTTTGGGAGAGATTCTACTGTGTAATAAAAAGAAATGTCAACTCAGGCTGCAAAAATAATTCTGTAGTGGCATTAAATTGACTTATTTGCCATATGTAAATGACAAATTTACATAGCTCTGTACCTCCTCATCTGTTTTCTCTATTGCTCTCAATGTTTTTCAGCTATGTAATTTTGACTAAAGAAATGGAACAGGTTATTTTGTTTCTGACATAAATTTGAGAACAGTTAGCGTGGCACAGAATAATTCGGACAGTTACAAGATTTATGATACCATAATGAATATAATACTAGCATGGCTCGAGAATGGTATTCTTGATTCAGAGGTCTGAATTTAAGGCTGTGACGTTAAAAGAATTCAAGATTCAGAATTTGAAAAAATTATCAACCTTTGCTCATAGGAAAAAGCTATAGTATAAAAGTCGTGTTGTCAACATCTTGACAGAGGTGTGCTAGGAAATGTTTATTGGGCTTAGTTATGGAAAATGTGGTTAGTGCAAGAGTGGGTCTTCAGGGTCCTACACAGCAATTACCAATGAGCCTAATGTAAAATACCAGGCGTGCTATGATCCGTTTACTGGAAAATTTCCTTTCAACCTCTTAAAATAGAATCTGGGGCAAACTGCCCTGGCCTGCCCCCTGACATGTTAGTACCAACATTACTCATCGATTCAAAGGCAAATGAGAGGTTTTATCTACTGCCCCGAGATGGTTTGTGCCTTGCCAGATCGGGTTGTGCAAACTTTCATCCAAACTTAATGGCTGAAGTCTGGTGGCTCCAAAGTCGGGAGCTAAATTGTAATGTGTGTCACTTCCATGGTTTTTTAGAGTGACTTTAGTGAAAGTTATTCAGCTAGGTAGTTCTGTGGTTTCCATGTTTACAAAATACAGAGAGTAATATTTACCTTGCTGAAACATGCTTTATTCATTGTCTGCCAAGTACTTTAGAGACCTTTGGTTGAAATTTCAGTGACTGCTGCTATTCGGTACGTTGAAGTGCGATTTGTTGGTTTTCCTTACAAGGCACAGATGCTCCCCAAGAAAACAATGGTAATTTCTTTACCTCGAGGAGCTGATGCCACGCACACAGTAGACACATAGCAACAGTGAGCTGGGCTGTATGACCTACAGTGAGTGGGTGTGTGAAAGAGGGAGAGATAGCATTTCCTTCATAGACATACACACCCTCTGACCCAGACTAGAGAAGAATCTGCTTTGCAGAAGGTTTGCTTCAAGGGATTTTCCACATGTATTTTATTATGTTAAAGCTGATAGTGGTGACAAGTTGCACATTAAGTAACTGTTTCCTCAAAAATGTGCTGTTTATATTCTCTTTTAGGAAAAGTGCTATTATACTGGGCTTCTCAGATAAACAAACTCTGTTGCTGTTGCATTATGAACCTTGCTCTCATCTGCCCCATACCTACTCACTTTAGGCCTCTGGCTTTATGTGATGATTACCTGCATGTTTAGGGACAAATGTATTCGTATTCACTAAGTTAGTAGCCAGTGGTTTCCACCAGGGAAATAAGTTTAGTATGCTGTTAGTAATTTGATTTCTAAAGTATCGGCAAGGTCCTCAACATAAGAGTCAGTGAAACATGTGGTCCTAATCATTCCCTTAAAGAGGAGACATGGTCTATTTTCCATTAGGAATGGTGCTTACAGCAAATGAGTAAATACAGAATGAAATGTACACATGTAATATAACTTTAGTGTGTGTGTGTGTGTATGCTTTCAAACATGCATGTGCATGTGTATGCTTAGGCATACTCCCAGTGAGTGTAACACGATGACTGCTGTAACGCAGCCAGGCTTAGGGAACAAGTTGGTTGGTAGAAGAATTGGAAAATGCAGCTGTTTTCAAATGATATTTTTTCTCCGTCCCAGCCACCAAAGTTCAAAACTTACATTTGCATTATGTAATTGATGTAGAGGCGCTACAGTAAAATATCTCATAGAGATGTTGGGATTTTAACATAACAAACTCTGTTCTGCGTAAGAGCTACGGAAGAAGAAATGCAGCCCCCACCCCTGAGTGTGCTGTGTCAGGACACAGAACTGGAGACCAGCCTCGGCTAGGCTGGTCATACGGAGCGTGACGTTGGAGAATAGAAGTAGAGAGAGCTGCCCTACAAAGTGCTGCATGGAGTTGGGACGGCACCCAGGGTCTTTCTGTTGGTGCCTCACCCTATTCTCTTAGAAGAAATTGAGTCTTGTTTCTCCTTTTCCGTTATCTCCACTTTCCCTGATTTTAGCTAACTTTGTCATACTTGATACTCTAGCATTCACAAGATAAAAACCAGGGGAGAAGGCAGTGCTTGGTTCTGCCTTGAGCACACTTTATCTGGGCCAGGTGTGAAGCAGAATGTAAACTGCAACTTTTCGAGAGGCATTCTTGCTCAACTTTCAGCTGAATTTGCCTGTCCAAAGCTACCTATTTGAAAATAGTCCTGTTGTTCTGATGCTGCTGTGAGCAGAATCTAAACTGCAGATACAGGTATTGACTGAGATAACAAAATGCCTGTGAAAGGACCCAGGGCTCCTTCATTGTCTTCCAGACTTGGGTAATGTGTGTGTTGTTACATCTTTAATCACTCTTGGGCATTTCTTTGTCTTTTAATCTGTATACCACTACATATGATCTCACTAATTGCTAACCAGAAACTTACTGAGTAACATATTTGCAGGGCAAGAATTCACACTGATGAATGCTAAAATTTCATTGACGGAAATTTGGAAGTCATTGAAGAAAGGAAGTTTCCTTTGTTTCACAAGCACTGAAGCTGCTTCAAATTTGACTATAAGTAAATCCATGAGTTTTATAGTTTAGTTTATTATTCTCATACACTGTTTTTTCAGATAGGAACCAGACCTGTGTGTTTCATTTAACATCTTTTTTTTTAATGTATATTAATTCAAATTAAATTATAGTTTCCAGGTACCTGGGTGGGTGGTTTGTTTTTTGTTGTTGTCTTCTCTTCTCTTGTGAGCTTTCCATTTCAGATTTTAATGGCATGCTGAATCTGGCATCTTTGGAATGGGCAAGTCCAAGTCTGCAATATCAAAATGTTTTAAGGGCCACTGCTTGTGTTATGACTCCCCTCCCCAAAGAGAGTTTCGTGGCACAGATTCCAAACCATGTAATGCACTTTGCTTTGCTGTGGCCTTTCCCTCACAAGTGCTGTATTCCTCCTGCGGGGTAACTCAAACATTTTTTTCAGGTTGAACTTGGTCCTCATGAAGCTTCATTGCCACAGTGTAGTGTTACTGAGATGTGAAAGGCGTTGCTCCGATGACATATCCTTAACATAGGTGGCATATATAATACAGTCCCACAGTTGGTACTCAATGTATACCCACCCTTTACTATTTGTGCTTCAGCCTGAGGAAGTAATTGTGAACACACATCATTTCCTCTCTTTAATCTAACAAATCATAGTCTTCATACACTCTGGTCAGGTAAAATCATTGCCTGACCTAGTTTAAAGGTACGGTATGCTTAGCTTGCCTGCAGCTGCACCGCAAGCGTCACTGTGGACATGTATTCCCTGTGTCACTGTTCAGAGGCTGAAGTCATCGTTACCTTAAGGTTCTTCAATTTCTGTTGCATTTGTGTGAAGTCCTGCATCTGGCACTTTTGGCACTGGTTAGAGTTATGCAGGTTTTCCTGCAGATTGTCAAGATAAATCTCTGCCTCTTCCTCTGACGCTTGCTGTATTGTCATCACTGATCCCCAGTCTTGTGTGTTATTCATGATCCTGTTTTCAGATGGGGGAGGACGTAAAGAACACATTTTTGAGAATTATAAGCTTCACTCAAGCTAACGTTTCCCATTCAAGAAAACTGCTTGGTCGTGTCCATAATGTTGACAGGACTTTCAGCATGTACTTAAAATACTTAAATGCTTAACTGGACTGGGATGGACTAAATCTTTCCTGAATCAGAGCCATAATTTTTGATGTGTCAGTTACACGACCTATTGCAGAATCTGCTTTGACAGATGGCTCGGGGTAATGTGAAAGCTATAGAAAGACATCTTTGTGAGGAAGCTGGGTATTTCTTTTTATATTTCATTTCTTTTCCTGTGTTCATCCTGGGAATAGCATTTACCACTTCTTACTATTTTAAAATATATGTATGTATACATAAATGTGTGTGTGTGTATATATAAAGTTTATATAAATATATGTACGTATTGGTGTGTGTATATATATAAATAAAAGTAGATTCCTCTACTTGCCTGTTGTTATTAGGACATTAGCTGTGCTAGAACAGAAAATTTATTTTCCCTTTACTGTTTAGTGTGAGAATGTACGGTCTGCTAATGAACCCTGAACTTTTTAAAACGAAGTGCTATTGCATCATCTTTCCAGAAGGAGTAAGATTTAGTATGGAAGCTGTACATGTTCCACTTCATGGCTGCACATTGCCACTGGTGTTTCTTTTGAGAGCGTCTGTCTTGAGCGAGTTATCTGTCTCTGGGCAAGCGGGAGAAGAGGATTAACAAGAAGTTAAGGTATGCAGGAAGATGTGGTACCTGTTATCACTCCTAGCTGCATGGTAGAAATACCTCTTTGTATAGAAATTCAGGTGCTTCAGGCTGTAGGTAGTCTGTGGAAGAGCTGTATATTTTGGAGTTTTCATCAAAATATCCACTATTATTTAAGTTCATTCAAAGGCATCTGAAAGAGGCTAAGCACCTGATTTTCAGATGTAAGATTGACAAGGGAAAAGTGGTAGTTTTATTAGATGAACTAATAAAGTTCGTTTGAGGAAACTTTAAGGAAGATGCATCCTCAGTCCCTGCTGAAATCAACAGAAGCTGGCAGTGTTCTGTTTCTCAAAATCAGACCATATTGCTGCAGATTAAAAGAGAGACACATTCAGAGAAAAGATGCTTCAGGGCAAATGCTTCCCAGTCTAAGGCCTGTGGGCATGATGTTGCCCTTAAGATCTTCCTGTTGTTAACAAAAAGTCAAAAATGAGGGAAATGGTTATGGTAAAGTGTATTACTCTTGTAGTTGGACACTACCCACAGATCCAAAAAGATGCTGTTCCCTCCATAGTTAATTTTTCTGCTTTGGATGTGGAGACAATAACCGATATGTCCATTTACTTTGCCTAGTTGATATTAAATTACACATACTAAAGAGTGTCAGAATAGGAGAGAAGCATCTGTTGATCGGTGCCATGGGATAACATTTACTACGTGTGAGGTGCGGCAGTCCCAGTTGGCGGTTAGAGCAGAACGGGTGGGTTGTACCCAGGAGCAGGCTTTCCCCTCTGGGGATTGGACAGAGGTTTTTCTCTGTTCTACCTTGAGTCCATGTGCCCAGGTTTTCTTTTTAGACTGTGTGGAAAAGGTGAGGTACCTTACTCACTGTAATGAAAGTTGAGTTTGCATCACATTTACTGTGGCCAAGAGGATGTAAGGAGCCTTACTGAGGAGCATTTGACATGCAATAATTCATCATCAGTGTAATAGTTTACAGTATAATCAATGTACAGTCTTCTTCACCGCCCAAGTACTGTCTCTGCAGTTCACGTAACTTCCCAGCACAGAGAATTTAGGAAGGCCGTTTTTTTTTTTTCCAAAAAGCAATCAGAGATCTATCTGTGATTTTCTATGTAGAATGGTGTACACAAAGGAATGTCACAAAAGGGAAGGGAAATTACCTCATACTGCAATTGTGTCAATCTTAAATTTCAGAACATCTTTTTCTTGGTCATGATTGTGAACTCAAAAACCAGATTTCCAAAACTTCTAATATGATGTCATATCTATAAGCCTTACTGTATTGCAAAGTAACCAAAAATTTAGGTGATTAGTGTAGAAAATTACAAAGACAAAATTTATAGTACATAATGTACTATTTTTTCTGTGTTACCAAATGTTTGTTCATGATTTCCTGCTTTACTGTTTTGAAACCTGTGTTTGCTGTAAGAAAAACTTCAAAATGAAATAAACTCTATAATATCATTTATCCATTCCCCAGCCCTTTTTATCTGTGCATCTCAAAGCTCTCTACTAAAGAAATGGGATCTCCTCTTACAGGAGAATATTGCTTAAACTATTTTGCACTTTCAGGATTCTGTGAAGGTAGAGGATATTTCAAAATTTTGTTTGCTGGATTTTTTTTTTTTTGGTGTTACTTTGCTTTGTGTGGAGCTTTTTTGAGTGGTGTTTGGTTTTTTTGGTTTGTTTTCTGGGTTTGTGTGTAGTGTGTGGTTTCTTGTGGGTTGGTGGTGTGGTTGTTGGTTGTGTTTGGTTTTTGTTGTTTGCAAGGGGGGGGGGGGAAAAACCA
>NW_010243217.1:56568-60787 GCF_000690775.1 Eurypyga helias | reverse complement strand
CCAAGTCCTCCTTCTCAGGGCTGTTACCCATCCACTCTCTGCCCAGCCTGGCCTCGTGCTGGGATTGCCCTGACCCACCTGCAGGACCTTGCCCTTGGCCTGGTTGAATTTCATGCGGTTGGCATGGTCCCACCTCTCCAGCCTGTCCAGGTTTCTCTGGATGCCATCCCTTCCCTCCAGCGTGTCGACTGCACCACACAGCTTGGTGTCACAGGCAAACTTGATGAGGGTGCACTCGATCCCATCACCCATGACACTGACAAAGAAGTTGAACAATAATTCAGCAGGGCTGCTGCAGTGAGGACACGTTTCCTAGTCCTGTCATAACCTAAAATCAAGAGGCCTCAGAGGCAGTAGATTAATGCAAACTTCATGAATACAAGTCAGGGTTGAAAAATGAAACGTTCTCTGGTATCCATTGACAAAACAATGTCGGTGTCTCAGCTGTTATTAGTCCCAAGAGAATCCATGTCTGAGAGAAAGGGCTGGGGAAGACCTGGCTCTGTTAGCTCTGAGAAAACTCAATTTATTCTCTTGCTGCTCCATTGCCTGGAATTTTTCCGTGCCTGGGTCCTGAGTTCACTTGCGTGGGTGGGGGTAATAAAAAGGGGCCATAGACAGTCTAGACAGAGGTGGCCTCCTGAAGGCAATCAATCTTCATTAAACAGGCCAGCGCCCAGCAGCTGGGAGATGAGCTAGGAAAGGAGCTATCTCTGGGTAGCACAGCGTTTAACCCTTCAGCTAGCAGTACAGCAGCTCCCTCATACAATATTTATAGTGAAATGAACAATTTGAGATGTATTTCCTCTTTGTACTGGGCAGTTATGGTAGGGCTTTTGTGCTGGTGAGGATGGCTGATCCTTGTTTGCCTCAAGATGAGGGATGGGGAACTGGGAGAATGATTTGAGGGCAATGGGAAAGCTGGTGGGTGTTTCTCAGCAGGGCTGTGCTTACTCCTAGCACAGGGCACTTAGTGTCCTCTCCAGCTGTACATGAATTACAGTTTTCCCCTTGTTTCCTGGGCTCATGGTGAAGCTTTCCTGAAGTTCAGCCGCAAGGGAAACAAACCTATTTGCTGACCACCTGAAGACTTGTTCCCTAACCATCTTCTCTGACCCATATGGGACAAAGCTAAGCTCAGCTCTCGTGGGGCACCTGTGCCCTTGTGGACTTTGCTCAGGTGCAAGGTCTCTAAGAAGCAGCTTATGCCAGGTAGACACTAGGAATTTCCAGGGGGTGTAAGTATTTGCATTTATTGTTGGTTCAACATCGCATATGCATTTATTGCTGGGCCAAGGTCTGGGTTGAACGGAGCTGCCCTCTGTGCTAAGAGATGCCCGTGTGGATCTTCCAGGTTTCTTCAGTCTCTCCATGAGCACAGGCACTTCAGTACTATCCAGGTTGCACTGTTGGTGCTCAAATGTTATTTCTGATCTTGCTGTTGATGCACAGAGAGATGTTGCCAAACCTTAGAGATGGCAGTGGTGATAAGAAAGAAAAAGGCAACGTTTCTCCTGGATTTTAGAAACTTTAAGAGTTTCTTCTTAGACAAGAATTGAGTGGCAACAAATGAATCAAGCAGGATGGAGGTTGAAGACTAATGAAAGGACATAACATTTTCATGCAGCATGTAGTAAACCAGTGTAACTTGTTGCCACAGGACATTGGGGATGCTAAAAATTTAAATGGTTTCCAAATAAGAAGATTCACAGAAGAAAAGTTCATGGAGGGTATTGAAAGCAAAGAGATTTACAAGATGTGGTCTGATCCTTAGAAAGTCTCTGAGCTATAGGTCACTGGAGGCTGCTAAGATGAAGGTGTCTCCATGTGCTTGACCTGCTCTCATTCCCTTGTTAACCGTCTGATGTTGGATCTTGTGGGAAGCAAACACTGCACTGGATGCCCCGACCTAATGCAGCAACTGTCATGTCTTTCTTCATACTTTAGCTCGCAACATCTGCTGTCTTTGCACAAATATTTCACTGGCACCAGCTGCAGCTCTCTGGCAGAACGAGAGTCAGCAGGGTTGACTCTCAACTATCTTAGTTTTCCCAGAGTCTGCAGGATTTTCAGTGTGTCCTCCAGAGAGGCCGGAGTTTTCATCTTCCCTTTCCCAGCTCCATCTCAGTTGCTGGTGAGGCTTCAGAGGAAGAAGCAGCCTGAAATGCGTTACAGGTACGTGGGTTGCTGAATTTCAAATGCTCCCTTTAATTTTGTCTCTTATGGACAAGTTAAATGAAAATGGAAGACCTGTATTGTAGTCACTGCGGGTCACAGTCCAAAGTGAGGAGATGAGATAATGTGACCTTCATTTGGATTCAGACGACTGAAAAAAATATTGCAAAGGGGGAAAGTGAGGGCTATTCTGTATCTTGTTATTGTCTCTGTGCTGGAGTTTTACTCTGTGACCTTCTAATGAATTTTCAGTTTTGTTAATCCTGTTTTTAGCAAAACATATTTGGAAAAGGGCAAAAAAGAGGAGCGCTGTGTGGTCCTCTAAATATTATTTGGGATGCTTGGATTCAGGAGATGGGTGCTGGGTATGATGACATTTAGGAATAATTTGCCCAAGCTCTCCACTCCTAGAATTAGATCTAATTCCGCACCCTAATATTTACAGGATAGATAAAAGCTGAACTGGAGGCTTAAAATCTCATGTGTAAGAATGTCTCTAATAATTTTTAATGATCACTGGCTACTCTTTCTATTCACATAAGTCGGAATTGAAATCTATGTACAGCTCTCAGCTGCTCCTGGCTGGCAGCTGGGGTCCTGTACTACCCTTGTGTTAGGTGGATGTCATCAAGGCTGTGATAGCACAGGAGATGGCAAGTAAGCGGGGTCCCCAGCTGTGGGGAGTAGCAAGCCAAACCCACTAGTCTGCCCTAGAGCCGTTCGGCATGCCCAGTCTGCCTGTGCCCTGCTGAGGAGTGGTGGGAAGCCAGGGGAGATGGTGCCATCTCCCACCCTTCAGCCATGCAAGGTATGTGGCCAAATGGCTCTTGACCTTTTGGAGAGTTTGATATGTGGCACAGTCTTATCTTCACCCATTTCTTTCTCTTCTAAAATAGCAGTCTCAGCCTGATGGTGTTTCATGACATAAATGGCTTTTATCCCTCTTTTCACCTCTGCTGTCTATTTAATTCCCTGCAGCACAGACACAACCACATCTCTGCATGGTAGAGGGACACCAAGGACCATGCAATGGCCCCACAGAGGGTTGATAGCAGAGGACACTCCCTGTCTTCAATAAACATAGACAAGAAGGCAAGAAGCCATTTATTCTTTTCCCTCCCAACTTTTAATTCTGACAATATGATGCAAAATAAAGTGGCATTTGATCACGTGAAGGTTGGAGGGAACATCAGTTTGGCTGATGGGTTTTGGAGTCCTTTTACAGCACATCCTCATCAATCTCTATGTTAAGGCACCACAATCTTTGCTCCTAATGATTTGGTTCCTTGATGCTGTAGACATGCCAGTATCCAGGAAAGGCATTCGTTCCTGTGTACGGGAATGCAGCGTCTGTCAGTAAATTTTGCAGCTGACTTGTAGCCCTCCTTGCCAAGGTATATTATCCGTAGATCAATCACTCTGAGTTTACTGTTACCTTTAAGTGCTTTCACAGGATTGTGGGGTTGCGGGTGTGTACGTACAAGTGTGAAACAGAAATGCCAGCCCAGGTGAAAGGTGAGGATTTGCTCCTTCTGAGAGCCATCTTGAGTGAATGCAGCTATGACAGGAATCTGCTGTGTTTTGGGGCTCCCTTTTCCTCCTGGAAAAAATGAGTAGTGTTGAGCAGAGGTACCCAAACTGGTTATCTGGCCACTTGGGCATCCTTTCACTAGTTACACCTGGTCAGGCTGAGCACTGAAGGGTCCTCTTTGCTCACTTTGTGGAGGCACGAGTATCTGAGTTGCTATTGGGATGCACTGAAAAGCTGTTCCTTTTCTTGCTTTGTAACTTGTAGGTACTCTCATCTGAGAAAAAAATACGGTGATGAATTTTGGGTAGGTCTTTGCTTGCTTTCTGGAATACAAGGGACTGCACAGCACTTCCATGTACACTCACTCCTACAAGGATCTTGTACACTCCTGCTGCCTACACTTTTCCCTTTTGTGATCCCACTGCTGTGTTTGTGATCCCAGATCCATTTGTGCTTCCAGACTCAAGACACTGTGTGGGAACTGCTGTCCTGAAGACACAGCTCTTGAAGAGT
>NW_010243217.1:51354-56553 GCF_000690775.1 Eurypyga helias | reverse complement strand
GAGGACACAAAATCTGCCTTTGCGAGGCTGTGGACAGAAAATCCTTCTTTAGCTCTTTGCCTGCAAAGGACATTAGCATCAAAGTGCCTAATGGTCGGGGAATGATGCTCCTTAGCCCAAAAATGTAGTGTTTTATCCTGCTTTCTTGTCATTACTACCAGGCTAGATCTCTCCAAGCAGGATGCTGTACTGACGATTCGTGGGTAGTTAAGCCCAGCCTAAACCATCACCCACCCTAACCCACAGCAGTGAAAGGGGCTTGATGCTTCCTACTGCGACCTAAGTCTGCAGTCAGTAAAAGTTCAGTGGGTATTGTGCACAAGAACAAGGACACTAATTGCAAGGATGCTAATTACCAACTTCTGGGATTGTATTTAGCCCAGTGATTCCCAATGCAACACTTCTGCAGGGTGAAAAGTTCTGATCCATGTCCCCCTTCAAATGAAAAAGGGGCTCATTTCTTCTACACCTGTTCCCAAAATTGCACAAACTTCTGGAACTCACCTATAATTCAGCCAAGGCACAGAATTCTTAAAAAGTCTGCTCTAAATAATAAAAAATATGACCAAATTGCACAACTTGTGTCTGAGGCAACTTGGACTGCCTCATGCTGCCTTCCAGCCTTGGACTGATGATAGTTAATTTTAAGCTGACAGGTCCATTTTTGAGTGGCGAGGCATGCTACATTCTTTTAAACATCTGTTCATGTTAGAAATGGGGTCTCCTTCAGCCACCATTCATTCTGAGATCTTGTCGGATAAGGTCAAACCATCAGAGCTCATGCTACAATTCAGTGGGAATTTGGTGATCTTGGTAATTGGCCCATATCTGGCTGAAGATGTTTACAAGTTGTTTCTTTGTGTTCAATGAACTAAGGAAAGTACTTCCCAGGCAAGCCATGATCTATTGTGTATTTTACCTCCTACTCTTCTGATCTGCCAGTTGCTGTCATTTTTAAATGTCCCATGGAGATTTGTGGGTGGTGACTGCTGGGAATTGAAAGACAGGGACTTTCTATACTTGAAGCATCTTGCAAGACTGGGACAAGCATTTGTATGTGAGTTAGAGAAGGTCTTACTTCTGCTTCTACCAACTGTGCCCGCACTGCCTTGCTAAAGGCTGGGTGAATAGCGTAAGTACATGACAACCACATCCTCCTCTAGTGAAAACCACTCAACTGCTTTGGATTAGATGTCCCTAATGGAGAGCACAACAGCAGGGCTGGAGCCCCTCTGCCATGGGGACAGGCTGAGAGAGTTAGAGGTGTTCAGCCTGGAGAAGAGAAGGCTCCAGGGAGAACCTAGAGCCCCATCCAGTGCCTGGGAGGGCTAGAAGGAAGGTGAGGGGAACCTTTTGCAAGGGCAGGGAGTGAACAGACAAGGGGTAATGGGTTTAAATTGAAAGTGGGGAGATTTAGATTAGATATCAGGAAGAAATTCTTCCTGGAGAGCATGGGGAGGCACTGGGACAGGTTGTCCAGAGAAGCTGTGGATGTCCCATCCCTGGAAGTGTCCAAGGCCAGGCTGGATGAGGCTTGGAGCAACCTGATCTAGTGGAAGGTGTCCCTGCCCATGGCAGGGGGTTGGAACTGGATGATCTTTAAGGCCCCTTCCAACCCAAACCATTCTGTGACTCTATGATTCTATGAGAAAAATGCTGCCAGCACATGAGGAAATACGGTGTTAACGCTCCCTGCAGAGCTGTCCCTGCGTAGCCTTGGAACTTACCAGCTCTTCACTGCTGTGTTTCCAGTTTCTAACATCTACCATGTGTACAATTGCCTGATGTGAGAGTGAGGTGGGATCCCAGATGGTGACAGTAATTGAAATGGGGTGTGTGACCACTGCAACAGAGACTCCAGCCCAGCCTTCCCAGTCCTGTTTTGCTGTGGTTTCCTGATGACAAGGGAATATGTCCCAGCAGGGTATTTCCCTGTACCGCCTGCAGAGCATTCAGCTACAGTCAGTGAAATGTGTTTTGTATTATTTCCAATGGGTAGGCATGGGGGAGGTCTCTGTTTCTTCTGATCGGGCTTAATTTCATTTATTTAGTAACTTATTGTTAGCAGAATTTTTTGTTTTCGTCTTAAGGCATTTTCTCTGGCTAGCATAGGCACATGTGCCTTCCACATTGTGGGATTTAACTGAACAAGTGGCTCCTAATTAATCTGGAATTTATTAGGGGGTATTTCCCTTCCGTGGTGTCCCAAGTGATGTTGCCTTCACTGTTGAGTTTTCTGTCTGGTTTCTCTGGGACCTATGTGCTGATTTTTCCTGTAGCTGGGATGTTTGGACCAAGACACAGACTCTTCTCTGCCTCTTGATTTCTGAGATCTTGTTGTAGGTAAGACAGCAAAACCTCAAAGTTATAGATATACAGATGGGCTGACCATATTTGCTTTGTTCCCACAGGCAAATCATGCTAAGAGTGTTTTCAAAGATTGTGGTACTGAGGAAAAGACTCGTGCCCCTTTAACAACAACATAAAAGGGGTGGATGAGATGTATGAAGATGTTTTTACAAGTGTCTTTAACAGGGAAAAGAGCAAAGGGCTGGTCCCTTCAGCTCCAGGTCATACTGCAAGAGAAGGGCAGGGATTGAAGACAGCAAGGCTGGGATGGGGAGGGAAGCGCAAGATTCCCTGTGGGAAAGGGGTGATCATGCTGGGATAGAGCTATAGAGCACCCTGCTGGCTTCCAGGCACCCTGTGGGTACCTCCGGAGGGGTCCATATGCCAGTCTGGATTAGGGACCTTACTGCTCTCTACAACTCGTGAAAGGAGGGTGCAGAGAAAGGGGGGTCAGTCTCCTTTCCCAAGTGACGAGTGACAGGACAGGAGGAAACGGCCTCAAGTTGTGCCAGGGGAGTTTTAGATTGGATATTAGGGAAAAATTCGTCAGGGAAAGGGCTGTCAGGCATTGGAAGAGTCTGCCCAGGGAGTGGGGAGTCACTATCCCTGGAGGGATTTAAGAGACATGTGGATGAGGTGCTCAGGGACATGGTTTGGCTTGGCAGTGTTGGGTCAATGGTTGGACTCGATGGTTTTAAAGGTCTTTTCCAACTTAAGGATTCTATGATTCTATGAACCTGATATGCTCCAAAGAGAGAAAGTTTGTATGTGAAATCTACCCACAAAAAACCCCATCAAAACACTGAGTTTTAGACAGAAAAAAAAATCTGTTCTGCATGGTGTTAACCTGTTTTCAGAGGTGACCATCCGTCAGTCACTGATGTTTCATGATGATCTGGTCTCACCCAGCAGTCACTCTACTGATGTGATGACACTTTTGGCTCTTCACAAGGTGCTGCACAGCCCACCTGTGTCCAGGCAGCATTTGGAGGGAATAGCAGGGTGAGCTATCTTTCCCTTTGAGCGTCCCTCCTATCCGGTATTTGGGGACCATTCGGTTTTGGACCATCACTGACGTGCAAGTGATATCTTAGCTGCTGGATTCCCCTCGCATGGGCCATCACGTAGGTGATAGATGCTAATGGATTTCAGTTGTGAGCAGAGGTGAGCTGGAAGTCCGGAGAGGAGACATTTCAAAACCCCTCGCAACGCTACAGCTGCTTTAATAGCCTAAGCCTAAGCAGAAACACTGAGAATGAAGCACGTACAGGCTGTGTTTTGATCGCTGCCTGTTGTAAACAGCTGGCCTGTGACCTGGCACAGGCTGGAAGTGGATGATTCGGTTCATGTGCTCCAAACAATGCCCGGGGAAGATGTGAGATATTAAAATGTTGAACCTTTTGCTGGGTTTCGTTCTTCCGCTTTCGGTCGTCACCTGGACTCACCGCCCCTGCTGTACAGTTTTGCTGTGGACTGGGAGATGTGGTGTGTTACCCTGAGGTGGGGTTGGCTGGGATTTCAAACATCTGGTGCCTCCAGCCCTCTCTTTCTCCAAAGCAGAGCTCTGGGCAGGGATTACCATGAAACTTGGCAGAGGAATGCTAGAATTTTTGGCCTTGATAACAGTGGGACATGAGCAGTTGAACCTGGTGTGAGTTGCAGGGCAGGAGGGTTGCTCAGATGCTTCCTATGAGGATCATACCCTCAGCTGGTGAAACCTTAACATGTCTTGGTTGCAGTCAGGATGTACCAGGCTGTCGGTGCTGGACTGAATATGCATTCATTGCACGAATTTGAGGGCAAATGCAGCTGCCCTCCACATCCCATTGGGACTGGCTTCTTGGTGAGCCACTTTCCAGCCCTTTTCCAGGGTATATGTGAAGACAGTGAGATTTATGACACTTCCCACCACTTCCATCTGTATGTCCTAGAACAAGAGGAGGCTCTGAGGGCTTGGGGGGGATCAGGTGTTTAATACTTTCCTTTCGGGTGAGGGAATGGCAGGGTCTGTGTGTTACTGAAATGTGTGGGTTGACAGGGAAGATAAATGGACTTGCTGAGCAACATTAAATATAAAAGACCAGGAGCTCGCCTGTTTCTCCCTGTATCTTCAAACTGAGTTTCAAAGCTGTAATTTTAGGCTAGTGTGGGACAGGTATGGATGGAAAGGTTGTCAAGTACAGACAGAGTCTACTGCTGAAGGGGGAAGGAGCTGTGGTAAAATGTGATGTCTGTGAATCATAGAATCATAGAATCACAGAATGGTTGGAGTTGGAAGGGACCTTAAAGATCATCTAGTTCCAACCCCCCTGCCATGGGCAGGGACACCTTCCACTAGACCAGGTTGCTCAAAGCCACATCCAGCCTGGCCTTGAAGACAGGCAGGGATGGGGCATCCACAACATCTCTGGGCAACCTGGGATGGGGAGCCCTGGGCTGAGGTACAGCACACCAGCACATGCCGTCTTTCCAAGAAATACACATAAAAAGGTTAAAAAAACCCACCCTTCAGAATGAGCAAGGAGGGGTGGACACTGTGCTTAGCACTGTGTCCTTGAAGCAAATAATTGCTTCAAGCTAAATGCATCTTGGGCTGCATTAGTGAAAGTGAAGCCAGCAAGTCCAGGGAAGACATCCTTTCTCTCTGGCTCTTGAGAGATGGCATTTGGAATGTGATGTCCAATTTCAGGCTCCCTAGTACAGGAAGGTTATTGACATAGCACCTCTCCTGTTGATAGCACCTCTCCTATGAAGAAAGGCTGGGAGAGTTCGAGGTGTTCAGCCTGGAGAAGGGAGGGCTCCAGGGAGACCTTAGAGCCCCTTCCAGTGCCTGGGGGGGGCTACAAGACC
>NW_010243217.1:45471-51118 GCF_000690775.1 Eurypyga helias | reverse complement strand
GGATGGTCTTTAAGGTCCCTTCCAACCCAAACCGTTCTGTGAATCTGTGGTATACTGGAGTGAGTCCAGTGGAGGTCACTGAGATGGCTGGGGGTTGGAGACCGTGACATACAAGGAGATGTTTGGAGATTTGAGATCGGTCAGCTTGGCGAAGGGATCAGACGAGTGGTCCTCTGGGACTCCTTTCCGAACCCAAACTGTGATTTTAGAATTCAGTGGTGTCTGATCAGTCCTTCAGCTGTGCTGTATTGCCCATCGGAGCAAGGACTGAGCTCGCAGGGCCCCGTGCAGAAGACGAGCTGTGTGTCTGTCTCCTCTCCCAACGACTCCTTGGGCGACTTGTGCTAATGGAGCCTAACAGGACCCCCTGCGTATCCAGTGTCCTGGGCAAGAGCCATCCTTCTCTGCCCTATAACTGAGTCTCTTATCACCTCCCAGGCATCCAAAATTGTAACTCAGACCACCAGAGATGATGAGATTATCTTTAAAATCATGCTTTTTTGGAAATTAAGGTGGCTGTGTGACACCTCAAAGCACTAGGCTCAGGAGTACAGGTGCTACCAGGGGAAAAGTGAGGGAGTGCTGTATGGCTGCTTTCTGAAAGCATAATTTTCATTTATTTGCTGTAAAATGACTTGAATCTGAAGTATTTTATCAGATAGGAAAATTTACTGGATGGCGTTATTCTTTAAGAAACACTGAAGTGTTTCAAGCTGTGCTCAATATACCTTTATTTTGGAAAACTCTGGTTTGCAGGAGGGGAAATTCTGAAATGGCTCAAAATTTGAAATCCTCCCAGGGAACACGTTAGGACACCACTAGATAAAGAGGCTGTGGACACTGCTTCTGCATGACACACAGACCTGTATGGGGACATCAGTGGTCCGCTGGTGCCTTGCTGCTTTCTGCAGGAGCTGTCGCATGTGGCAGCAGCCGCATCTCCACAGGACAGCCCTTGCGACTGGTGCTCTGCCATTAACGTTCATCATCCAATGGTAACGACTTTTTGAAAACATTGACTTCTCTGGTTTTATTTTAATGAATTAAAGGGAAGTAGTGCCCGCAGCAACACGGCGGACACCTGTGATCCATCCTGTTGCCATGACGTTGGAAATGTCCGACTGGAAGATTAGCCATCAGTGATCTCAGCACCGCAGGGGTCAGACATGGGGATGGGTTCAGTGGCCTGAATATGTAAATATTTACTGTATTTTCAGGTTCTGGATTCTCTCTCCATGCCTCCAAAAGCTTCTGCAGGAGTGCAGGATGTCTCCCCCAGTTCCTGAGACATAACTACAAGCCGTGGGCACGTCTCAACTGCCTGGTGGCACCTCTTATGGCACTAAACACCTGGTTTTTAGGCAAAGACACCAAACTCACTGTGTCTTAATAAGTTGTTGGACATCAGCCAAGTGTTGATAACTGTGTATTCCTGTGTGCATGATCCTGCACTGTCCATGGCCAGTATGGTTTAAAGCAGATGAGCTCATGCCTCTTCCTCTCTGCCTAAAAAATAACATTTTTCCCCTTGCGTATATACTGGCTTGGGAGCGTTTTCTTACTGAAAAGCTTCCTCTCTGCTCGTGCATTGTGTTTTGTTAAACCATGGTAATTTGCTTATGGAGCTAAGCCCTTGATCTCCCCATCTGTACAACATGTATCTATTTAATGTTATTTTGCTTAAAAGACATAACATTTCTGCGTACTTAAAGCAGATAATTTTGAAGTGCTTGCGTAAACGTGGGCAGAGTCAAGGGGAAATTTTTGGCTGGGTCTCTGCACTGTCTGGTACTTACGGTCTTAACGTATAGGTACTTACGGGCTTAACTGCAGTTGAGTCCTTTGAAGGTTTTTCTTTGGTTTATTTCCTCTTTTATTCAGTAAATGGTAAAAAGGGAAGAGGCAAATTTTGAGCACGTTTTTAACTAACTGCAAATGGCTTGAAATAAGCGTCGACACGTGACTTTATTCTATTACAAAAGCAGGACAGGCAAAATTGCCGCTGAATTGTAAGCGAAGGGTCACCCTGCTCTGCAATTACCGTGGTCTCTAATGCACTGAATTGCAAATCGTATCCGTTCCCGGTGCGTAATACTATCTGGCTGTGTGCGCCAGACTAAAATGAGCTCATAGTGCAAAGCAGCCTGAGAAAACAACTTTGAGAAGAGATGGGAAAATTGTCTTAATCTCCAAACTGGGTGGGAAAGTAATCAGCCTCAGTTCCTTAACTCTGCAAGGAAGACCTTTGTACAACAGAGAGAGGCAAAGGTACCACTTGCAAATAGAGCTGAATTAACAGCTTCTCTGCTGGGTGTTGCTGTGCTGCTGGAGGATGTTTTCAGGGACTGGTATCCCGTTGGTTTCAGGATGTGAACATCTACAAATGATTGATTTCCCTGTTCTGGACTCAAAAATGTGCTTTGAAACGGCAAGTTGGAATGTATCATGTAGATAAAACTTTAAATATTTCAACTATTCTGATTTTTTTTGTCTCCAGCCAAAGTTACAATTTTTTAAACAGCAGGATTTTGCCCAGGTTTGTCCTGCTGCTATGGTGGAGTGACCCAAACTGAATGCAGTCCTGGTAGCAACTAAACTCCTGAACTGGACTCCTCATTGAAATGGGATGAGTCCAGACCTCGCTGCCACTGTCTGGATGCATGGATGGTTTCTGCAACCATGAGGCATAGCTGTCTCAAGAGCACAAATTCTCTTGAACTGTCTTTTTTTTTTTTTTGGCATTTTACTTCCCGTAGGAGCCATCTTTTCTAGGAGGACTCCACTGGGAGAGTACAGGCCAGGACCTCCGGGTCCAAAGAGCATTGCATAGTTGAGAGAAGAGAGCATGACTGTTGGGTTGGAAATTTGCACCTCAGTGTGCTCCTGTGCTCAGTTACCAAAAATGAGGCCACTTATTCATCCCCAACAATATTTTTGCCACCTGCCCACCATGCCTGTTTAGATCCCATCTTTAAACAGCAAGGCAGCTCTGCACCAGTATCCCCAGTTAGCTCTGGGACTGACAGCAAAACATCCCAACCTGGCAATTAATGATGCAGATGTTTCTGGAGCTGATGTCTCTGAATGTTACACTGTGATGTACCCACTGGTTCAGAGCTACCAGGAGATTTGCCCTCCAGTTCTTCATGGTGTGATATAGGTTTGCGTTTATTTTCCGGGACATGCATGTTTAAAGGATCCCAGTGACGTACTGTAACAGCTATTTCTGTTTTTTTGAAAAGAAAAACCACTTTTCCTGTGAGATTTATGTCCTCTTCAATTTAGAAAACCTAAAATGTACTAATGGTCAAAAGGAGATGGTTTGCACGATTTTTCTTTCTTTTTTTTAAAGTTGATGAATAATAGAGTGGGGACATTTAAAGTTGATTGCAATATATCCTGTGCAGGGCACAGAATGAGGGTCACACTTTGGTAAGTCCCGGTGTCACATACCAAATCGCTGCCTCCTTTAACTGATCTGCCTGTGCACGCTTGCCCTGATATCCCGTGGTGAGTGGCTGCGCTTGGTTCCACGCCGGAGATCAAATGCGGCTCATTACTGCCGATTGAGCAGGGAAGTAGTTATTGGTCATCTTCTCATTCTTTAATTACTTATCCAAAGAATTGAAACAATCCCCTTCTCCTCCAAAACCACACCACTGCTTTGAGGGGTGCTGCTCTTGTCTCCCTGGGTACTGGTTCAATCTTTCGTGTTGCTACTCGCATTTTTCTTTGCAAAATGAGCAAATTTTAGCATGGTAATAAATAAATGAAAGGGTGGAACGAGTCTGCAGGGAGAACCAGTTAAAACTGCAGTGGTCAGGAGGACCTTCTTCATGTAATCCCATTTACACCTGTGGATTTTGTTCTCTGCTCCATGTTTCCACCCTGTGTTTTTAAGAGACCTTGGTGTGCACCCAAAGGAAGCTAAATCATGCTTGTTCCCTCCCTGGGAAAATCAAGGTGCAGCAAAATGAGATGGTTTGCCCAAGCTGAGACAGGGAGGTAAAGGAGGGCTCTGCTGTTTCCCAGCATTTCCCTCCATCCCCGTGCTAAGTACCAGTGGAGCAGGCACTAAACTGGTTGCAAAACCCATGGCTGTTATGACCCAGCAGGAGATGGGCATGAGGAGGAGTTGGTGCTTTCCTTCCTCTCCACACAGCAACCCCTTCACCCACACCGAAAGTCAGTCTAACCCCTATCCCTCTTTCTATAGCATCTCACATTCTTTGCCCTTGAGCCCCTGCCCATGGCTCTCCAAAGCTGGGAAGGGACTTAGGAAAGCCACCACCACCATAATTTGTCAAAGATCTGTAGAGCTGCCCCATCTTCACCACCCACATCTGCTCACTGTGCTGGCAGTGAGATTATTGCTTCTGGTAAGCTTAAATAACAGTTTTTTTGCTGCCCAGGCTGGTTTTGATTGAAAAGGGTTAATATTTACTCATATAGTAGCTCCTCTGAGAGGCTGGGGGGGACAAACAGGACTGGTGAAAGCAGCTGGAAGTGGTTGAAGATAATAGCTCTCCCAGGTGCTGGTTGGGAGGGGTGATGAAGCTACCCTGGTCATGGTGACTATAAAAGGGCTGTAAACTTCTCTTCAGCTTTTCTGGGTGGGGTTGAGTGTCTGTGGGGTATTTAGTGTTTCTCTTGCAGATGTCTTGGGTCATCTTATGCTTCGGAGGTGCTTCCCCAAGGCTTCATCCAGAAAGGAGCAACTTATTCTCTGCAAGGTCAGATTTTCTGCGTTTCTATGTCTCTCTTCTTTGCTAGTTTTTATTGGCCATTCTGGAGAGGGGAGTTGAGGATGAAATAGGAGAAAGGTGGTTTTTTTGTCCAGGTGCTTTTCAAAAAGTCTGGCTGAGCAGAGGTACAAAGAACCATGAAAGAAGTGACTAAGTCAATGTCCCAGATAGCTAAAGGCATCTCAGGTGTCACAAGATGCCAGTGTGCTTTCATTTAAATTAAGCTCAGCAAGCATGGCTCAAACAAGTGAAGTCGGTGGAGCAAGACCCAGTGCTTGCAGCTGGTTTTCTCCTCATTTGGAGCTATGACATACCATCAGTGTCCTTGTCCTGGGGAACTTGGACATAGGACCAGCTTAAATTAGGGTTGGACTTTCTGGAGGGATGTGCAGTTGGATGGAGGTATTGAGGCACCCTAGGGAGTTGGGGAAAGACTGTTAGAGAAGGGGAGGGAGAAGCCAAAGAACTGAAGCTGTTAAGGACCTTCATGCAAGAAGAGTGAAGCAGCAGATAAACAAGAATGGAGGGGAGAGATCTGCAAGGGATGGTGGCAAAGTGGGAAAGCTCAGCAAGGAAAACAACTGGGAGGCTAATTTTGGTCAAGAGGAAAAGCTACTCCAGTGATTTTTGGGGCTGGGTTTTCAAATGAGAGCATTTATCTTGAAGTGGGAGTGATAAGAACCATCCTGGGAACTGTAAATCCTCAAGGCACAACTGGTCTGAATGAGACATCATATAGCGTCTTTATTCAAGCTGTTATTTGCCTCTGGGGACCATGTCCAGGCTCTCAGCCCCATGAGGGCCCTGCTATGTCTGCACTGGCCCCTTCCCTGCTTTCTAGGCCTCTGGCTAACAAAGGATAAGGGCATGGCTTCCTTTCTATAGGCTTTTCAAGGCAGAGG
>NW_010243217.1:26477-45441 GCF_000690775.1 Eurypyga helias | reverse complement strand
CTTTTATCTGATGAATGATGTGTGGGTGCAGAAACATTTTGCTAAATATTAAGCCTGAACTTTAGAAAAAGGAAACACTTCCCTCTCCAGAAAGGTTGGCATTAAGGCAAGTGGCGATTGCACATGAATGATCCTCTTTGTTTGCCTTCCCTTACTCTCCATTGATTGCTGTAAAATATTGCTGATTGCTTGAGTAGCTGAGAAGCCTCTCTTGGAAACCTACCAAATATGCTTCAGCGCAGTTTATTTTTATGATTTGCATATGGCCTGGGTTTGATTTTTTTTTCTCCTTTTTTTTTTTTTTGACAATTAAAGAACCAATTTTGTTCTTCACCTCTGCCCCTCTCCTTTCGATGGAGTCTGTTTAGCTCTAGGGTTTGGTAACAACATACAGCCCAGGTGTTCACATCACACCCATCTACTGATCAACAACCAAACATGAGATTACTGTGTGTCCTAAGGCGAGTTCCATTGGGTAAGGTGGCCCATCACACAAACAGGTTATGGAATAATTAGCTTCATCTCAGCCCCAGCACTGAGCTGGGGATGCTGGATATACATGGCTGCTTCTCATTGCTCTTGGTGGTCATCTTTGTGGAGTAGGATAGAGGACATGGACATGATGCAGATGCCTGTGGAGATCCCTGAGTTAGTGCCAGGCAAATTAGGCTTAAGAATGGAAAATTTCAGCTGTGCTGGGGATATTAATCCCATCTCAGCTAGCACCTATACAGACCACATAGACCAATCAGATGTTATAGGTTTATCATACAATGATTTGGGTTGGAAGAGATCTTTAAAGGCACCTCGTTCCAAGTCCCATGCAATGAGCAGGGATACCTTCCACTAGATTAGGATGGCTGAACAACCCCAACTTCCCCAGCCTGTCCCCATGGCATAGGGGCTCCAGCCCTTGGAGCATCTCTGGGCCATCCTCTGGACTTGCTCCAACAGCTCTGTGTCCTTCTGCTGTTGGGGGCCCAGAGCTGGAGCAGAACTGCAGGGGGAGGTCTCCTCAGGATGGAGCAGAGGGGCAGAATCCCCTTCCTTGACCTGCTGACCACACTGCTCTGGATCCAGCCCAGGATACAGTTGGCTTCCTGGGCTGCCAGTGCACACAGCCAGCTCATGTTCAGCTTTTTGTCCCCAGCACCACCAAGTCCTCCTCAGAGCTGCTCTCCTTTAGCCTTGCTGTGCTTGAATGCCAAGCATGTTAAAGCCAGTGTAAGGCACATGAGTGTTATGGTTCTGCTCATGTGTTAAGTGCAGACTTGTATATCTGAACTGCTTAACTAAGTCTCTTTTGAGGCATCGCAATTAAATTAGTTTAAATATGCCACCTAATTGTCACTCCTCCTGATCGCTGCTGTCTTAGCCTGGTTGGCTATTTCGTGTGGGAAGTCTCTCGTTACCTGAAGGAACAAGGTTGATCCAACCAAGTAGGTGTGGTGGTGTGGGGATTTCTGTTTAAGAAATCTCGTACCTGTATGATTTTGAGACAACAAATCGACTGAGTTTGAGGAGGAAAAATCCCCTAACTGAGGCAAAGCTCAACACTTTGCAGACTGAAAAGGAATCTGCTGTGAATGGCTCAATATGACATTGCACTGTGTATTCACTCTACTGGGCAACTGAGAAGCTGACCATGAGGTCTGGACACGTAGGACAGCAGTCCTCACCAGCACCGTGACTCTTGCGGCAGGTTGTAGGTGAGACTGACCCTCATCATGCTTCAAACTGCTGTACCATTAGTGATCCTGGAGACAACAAAGGATGAGAGAATCCTGCGTTCCTCCTTGCATTTCTACTGAACAGTGAGAAGCCACATATGCCCAGGACAAACCCGATGGACCTGGATTAAAACAACTTGGTGGCCATCGCTTTGGGCACCTCCAAATGGCAACGGGAACCCTGCTCGTGCTGGAAACGTGTTTGAGCTGTGTGGCACAAACATCTCCTGACTGTGAATAGATTTAATTACTGAATGCAGATACAATTGCAATTAAGCCTATTCATCCCGATAACGAGGCATTCAGGGATTTTGGAGTTTTATATGGTTCAATTAGATTCAACTGTTAAGCCTGAGCCTTACGGAGTGCTCCTCTGAAGTCTGCGATCTGCAGGCAAACCTACTACTTAAAACTGCAGGTGTAATCCTGGAGAGCTTTGTGTGATGTTTTCAGGCAGGAACGGTCTAAGTGGTGGGGGGGGAATCGTGAGTATGCATGGACACGAAGCAGTTAATTCCTGGGATGTTTTGCTGGACTGGGGAGACGACAGCCTAAGCGTTTTCCCTGTGGGCCCAAGCTGTTGGGGAGGGTTGGGAAGAGCTGCATTGTGCCTATACTTACTTTTAACCCTGTGCCTGAACACCTGGAAGCAGGAGCTGATTAATAATTTTAATATCTTTTAGTAGTGTTTGAGACTTATTAATGTGGCTGTGGTGGTCCCATAAGAAGCAATAAGGATGCTTTTCATGTCCTGTTCACTCCCCTATCCCTTTTGGCTTCACCTGGACCTTCAGGGTCAGGATGGGGCTGGAATTCACTTGCACTTTGCATCTCAAGCCAGTGTGCTCCTGTTCACCCTGGGCCTTCCTGTCTTTCACTCTTCCTTTTGTCTTTGACCTTTTTGACCTGTCCATCTCTTGGCCAGAGGACCCAGTTAGGACCTACCACGGTGAGACCTGTTCTTAACTATGTTAACTTAACAGTTGGACTTGATCTTAAAAGTATTTTCCAAGCTAAAAGAGTCTATGGTTGCATCTGGATTTTCCAGGATGTGCAGAATTAACTGGCAGCTTGGGGAGGAAACCCAGGTGAATCCCCTACTTTGAGCAGCAAAACTGCTTGTTGTTTGGGATGTAGGGTGCCTGGTTCTTCCTCTGAGTTTTGTGAGCTGAAATAACCTCTTTTGTGTGGTGTAAGCTCTAGGAGCAGCTGGAGAGAAGATTCACCCTGCTGCTGGGCTGCTGTGGGGTGCAGGTCCTGTGGCTCTGATGGGTGCAGGAGGTGGCTGGAGCTGGGAGTCCCCGTGAGGGTGGGATGTCACGTGCTTCTGCAACCCTGTTTGGGACTGGTCTCCCTCCCAGTAGCAGGGGAACTCATCTTCCAGTGTCTCACCCATTCCCAACCCCATCTCACCCAGAGCTTCATGGTCACCCCACCATCCCCGCACCAACAAGGCAAGTGTGGCACTTGTATCCTTTTGGGGGACATTTCCCAGACATTAGGACCTGGGAACTGCCCACCAAACACATGTTCCCTTCACTGCCTCGTGCCTCAGTTTCTTGATGCCTGTTAATATCGGCGCTAACGTCCTCCATCTAGGAGCCCAACTCCTGGTGTTGTGAGATGAGATGGAATTGCAATCACAATTTTGAGATGTCTTGGCTCGTGCCCCTCCATACCGTCCCAGCACCCACACAGCAGTGTCAAACCCCTGTATTTTGATCATAATTCAGTTTTGCACCCCACTTCTGGTTTTTTCCCTCCCTCTCCAGGGGATGATAACCAGCCTAAACCCTTTGGCCCCCTGGAAACAAACTTTCTCTGCCCCTCCCAACCCTTTCCCTAAGCTGGCCCCTTCCTTTGCAGACATCCTGGTTATTTTGTGCCCACGAGGTAAAGATTTATTTTTCCTTCCCCCTCTTTGCTCCCACATTCCCTCTGAAAACATGCGGGGTGGCTTCCCCTGTCCCAGCCTCTCCTTCACGGCTCCAATCCCAGCTGCTGGCCCACAGAGAAGGAGACGGAGGTGGAGGGGGGGAGATGCCCCAAGCAGCCCCTCCTCCTGCTTCATAACTTCTTCCAAGCGTGCAGGGAGTTTCACTGCAGCCTGGCTGTTGCGGACGCCTGTTTTTTGGGGCTGTTGGACTCTCGCTTGCGGGGAGAATCCAAGGCACAGCAGCTTTGCCCAGGTAAGCGGCACCAGCTGCCCGTAGCTAGCTGTCCGTCTGTCTGGGTATTGAGTTTTATACTCTGTGTTTTATCCATTCTTCCCATTCTCGGGTTGCAGTTCAATGAACTGAAGCGTGAGAGCGGGCCGGGTGCTTTGGGGAGGATGAGGAGGCAGCAGTCCCTGAGGATGCAAATTGCCTCACAGCTTCCTGGCGCATTGCACAAGCGAACCCCTTGCTGCTGTCTCAGAGGTGCCCGAGATGCTCCAAACTTGTCCGAAATCTGAATTTCGGAGTAACACCGTGCTTTCCGCGATCGGAGGTGGCTCAGGGGCATCAGCTGGTCTCAGAGACAGGGAGAGGTTGTGGCAAAAGTGCTGTTGTGCAGCACATGGTGGATTGTTTTGGGGGTTTTTGAGCCTTTCTGGGAGGGAATCGTTTCTGTTACCTCCTTTGATGCATCTAGGAGGTCTGGGCGTTGCAATGGGCAGAATCTTGCCCCAGTAAACTTCCCACCAGTGGAATAAGAAGCTATATTTTTCCTCTCATCTTGTTCAGTTGTATTATGTGAGGTGAATGCTGGTAAAAATAGCAAGTTCTGAAAGCAAGTCCTGGATCAAAGCTATAACAATGGAGTAGACCCTCCCACCTGGGACTGGTTGTAACTCCTGACAAAATTAGTATTTCAGCACGTTACGGGAGAAGCAGCAGAAAGGGTCGGTCTGGGGCCATTCCTGGCTGGGGAAGTCGGGTGATTTTGAGGGCAGAAGTTACATACTTCAGGTTGAATTTCTGCTTCCCAACAGCTGGGCCAGACTGGGTCTGCAAAGGTGGTAGCATTGCAGTGAGTGCAGTGACTGCTCGGGTGCAAACCACGTGCGTGCAGCTCGGAGTTGTGGGTCTATTCCTTTCCTGAGCCAGCAACACGTCGCACAACCCAGATTTTCCTGCCTCAGTAGCACCAGGGGTTACAGTGACTGAGACACTTTGGCATCAACCCACCCATTCCCACCTCCCCTGTAGATGCTGAAATGCTGTCTTGCAGGGGAACTGTGGTGATTAACAATTTTGTTTGGGTGCTATCCATCATTTGGACCAAAGTAATGTGAATCCTGCTTGCAATCAAGAATCACAAGAAAGTGCCTTTCTTCCGGGGAGAGAAGGAAATTGGCCACCAGGCAGATGATTCATGGGGTGTCTGAGAATTCTTCGTGGCTCTAACAAAGAGGTTTGTAGGATGGAGTCTGTAGAAACTACTCCATGCATCACGTTATTGCAAGGGTCAGGAGGAGCAGAGGGGGGATGGATGATGCTCCCCCAGTACCCCTCCTGCAGACGTTTCTTCTCCAGGGCCCCAGGCAGCCTCAAGTCAGGTTGTGCATGTGGAGATGTGTTGGGTCAAGAGGTTCTTGGGGTTGTGTTTAAAGGGGAGACCTTATTGCAGCCTTCCAGTACCTGAAGGGGCTACAAGGAAGCTGGGGGGGACTTTTTACAAGGGCCTGTAGTGACAGGACAAGGGGTAATGGGTTTAAATTGGAAGTGGGGAGGTTTAGATTAGATATCAGGAAGAAATTTTTCACAGAGAGGGTGGGGAGGCACTGGAACAGGTTGCCCAGAGAAGCTGTGGATGCCCCATCCCTGGGAGTGTCCAAGGCCAGGCTGGATGTGGCTTTGAGCACCCTGGTCAATGGAAGGTGTCCCTGCCCATGGCAGGGGGTTTGGAACTAGATGGTCTTTAAGGTCCCTTCCACCCCAAACCATTCTGTGATTCTGTGATTGGCACATGAATATGGGGATGTGTCCTCACCTGCAGGTCCTGGCACTGTCCTCAGCATGGCTGAGGGTGTGATGTGTGGGACTGAGAATGGTTGGGGTGATATTACCTCTCCAGAGCTTGTTTGAACAGCAGCCACTCGGGGGTTTTTCACTGGAGCAGCTCCATCGGTTCCCCCTGATCTTAAATACTGCTGCACTGGGGCTCACAGCTGAAGGAGTGTATGTGTATGAAAGCTTGTCTGCTTTTTCCGCCTAGCTTTCCCAAGCATGCCTTGTCCCATGGTTTAGCTGTTCCGAGATCTTCCTGCCCAAATAGTGCCTCCCTGCTGGGTTTGTTCCTCTGACTCTGTGCATTTTGGACAGTGGACAAGTGAAAGAGGAGAAATGCAGGAGGATGTCTCAGATTCCCTTGTCTGGCCATGTGGACCCCTGCCCCAGGCAACGATGCAGGCATGAAGTCACCTTGTCTTTAGGGAAGGTCACCCTGCCACCACCCAAGGCTTTGCAGCCACAGTGAGGGGCAGACCTGGAACCACTTCAAGGGGGAGCCAGGACAAAACTGCAATTTTGGGGACCTTTTGGGTCTGTGCTTTGGAAAAGGACTTCCCCTGGGGACCCCAGGGACTGTGGCTGCTCCAACAGGCAGTGCAGGGCTGTGTAAATGGGAAAGTCCATCAGGGGAGCGGGGGAAGGATGGATGAGTGTAGCTGTGGAGAGTGACTGCTGGGATGAGTGATGTTTTGGGCTTGTTGCAGTGCCTGGGAGGCCGTGCAGGGGGGGTAATGAAAGGTGACTGATGTGTTCATCTTGGGCCTCACCTTCAAGTGGAAGAAAGGCAAAACAAAAATTAATGTGGAAAGTGAGAGACTTGTTCAAATCTTCATGTTGGTTTGCCACTGAGGGCTCCAGCTCAGGGACTGGGTGCTCTTGCCCTGCCTGAGGGAAGATGCTTTTGCTTTGGTAGGGGAGTGGGTGCCTCTGGCTCAGCCTCTCCAATTTTCTGTCCATAAATCCTCTTTCCCCTGTGTTTTGTGGGAGCAGACACAGCAGCAACTTCTGGGTGAGTGCAAGGAACAGAGAGAAACATCCAAAATAGGTTTAGCTGCACCTATGAGAGTTTCAGTGGAGGCATCCTGCAGTGCCTCGGAGGAGTGAATGATGCAAATGGGCTGCAGTCACCAAGACATCCTGGTGGTGAGGGACAGTTTGTGACCTAGTGCCACTTTCTGGGCCCTTCTGCCAGGGCCTGATCCCTCCTGTTTGTACAACTTGCCCATCAGCACCTCATCAACTGATTTTTGTACAGTGGGTCCATAACAGCCTAATCTGTCTAGATGGATATGGGGAGCCAGTCCTCTATTTCTTAACCAGTAACACCAGTTTATGGTGGGTATGGAATATGATTGCACCAGATGGCGAGTTTATACAGAGGCATAGAGTAAAATGACAAATTATGCCAGTGCTGTCTGTCCAGGGAGATGTCTGTCTGTCACAACACACTTGCTTCAATGCCCCAGCAACTCAACCAGTCAATAGTCCAAAATCAATGCCTAATCAGTTGCACCATGTCAGCAGCATGAAAATGCTGGGGAAATACGGGAAGGTGCGTTTGGGAAGGGTTTCACTTGATTAATAGAAACTGAAGCTGAGATTTATGTGGCTCCATCCCTTTCAGCAGGGACTGTCAACACAGAGGAGAAGCTACTATTTGCATGATGATCATGTCCAGAGACTACAGGGGCTATTCAGGCCTCATCCTCATCACAGGAGGCTTTGTACAAGCATAATCTCTAGGAGTTATCTTTTAGGGTGGGCTTGTGGTACCCCACTGATGTTGACTCCTGACTAGGGCAGAGGACATACTTAGGCTGTAGGTCTTGGGGGGAGCGTGTGTGTGTCACTGTGGAGTGTCATAGGGATGGAGAAGTAGATTGGCAGGGTCAGGTTGCCCACAGAGGGTCCCAAGCAGGAGATGGGGATATGCAAGTTCCATGCACATGCCCTGCTTCACTTGCTTGCCCCGTCTCACTCAGCTGTGGTCCTTGTCCCAGCAAAAGGAAGGAATCCGCTGCAGGCAGTGAGATGGCAACAGAGACCTGCTGGGAGAATTTATCCTGCCACAAAACCAAGAGGCTCCCAGGGGATGAGGGACCTCAGGCTGGAATCTTTGTTTTCTTTGTCCAGGCTCCCAGTCCCCTCAGTCATGCTAAGCAGCACTTTGCAATGTAAATAACCTCCTGGAAAAGATCCAGCCCGAGTGTGAGTAACCTGAGAAATGCAGACCTGGCTGCCAGCCAAGCAGTCAATCCGTTGATCAAAATTGACTTCCTAACCCTTTTTCTTTTTTTTTTCCACACCCCCACCTTTTTCTTTTTTTTTTTTTCCACACCCCCGTTTATTGATTTCCTTGTCTTTAGCATCCACCTGCCCACCTGGATATATTGCCTTTGACTCCGATGATATATAATCCCGTGGGGCAGACCTTTTGCCTCTGTTATGGGAAGACAAGATTAACGAGCATTGTCTTGTGAATGCTCCAGACAACAGTAGGGTGAAAAAACTGCAAATATCCTTAAAACGGTGATACCTGTCTGGAGAGGGCAGCTCATGTGTCGCACGTGGTGAGGGATTCCCCCCCTGCCGCAGCCAGAAGCGGGGTGGCTCATTCCGAATCTGAGCATCAAACTGGACAGAGGTGGCAGAAAGAAGTGGAAGTTGGTGTCAAGGTGTTCCCTGCTTCTGGGAATGTGGTCAAGGACTGTTTGACCACTAGGGAAGAATTTCTTCCCAGGGACGGTGGTGACGCACTGGGACAGGTTCCCAGAGAAGCTGTGGATGCCCCATCCCTGGGAGTGTCCAAGGCCAGGCTGGATGAGGCTTGGTGCAACCTGGGCTATGGAAGGTGTCCCTGTCCATGGCAGGGGATGGGAACTGGATGGTCTTTAAGGTCTCTTCCAACCCAAACCATTCTATGATTATTACTTGCCTCTCATTCAGCTTTTTCCCTCTCAATGTAGTATTCATTTTTTAAGTAGGATTCACACTGTGGTGCTTCTCAGCTCGGGCGTGACCAGCTGATGCTATCAAAGGTTAGTTTTGGATCAGAAGCCCAGTGGGGAGTCTGCTCGGGGTGCAGGGGAGACAGTTGTGTCATGTAGACCTCTGACGAGCACTGACCTCCAGCAAAGCCCCCCTTCAGAGTTATCCACCTTCACTGTGCTCTTGGCATTAGGAGAGATACCGGGGGTGGGCAGCAAACCCTCCTCTGCTGTTTGCAACAGTTAGGCAAGAAAAAAATCAATCCCCCCCAGACTGGGTCTCCTGGAGAGGAAGAGAGAGACTGGCTTGGAGACAGTCTTCACAACCACCACCTGACTGTAACTTTCTGCTTGGAAAGACTTCTGAGTTTAGCTAAAAAGATATTTTTACTATTGTTAATGTGAAAAGCTGATGTGTGTGGAGGAAAGGAGAGGAGGGTCTAGCTTCGTTTACAGGACTTGTAAGGTATTTGTATGCTTTTCTCCTTGGTGCTTCTAAGCTGAAATGCTCCATCCAATGCTCCTGGATAGTTTCTGCAGGAGGTGGAAGATGGCAAAACCAGCCCCAGTTAGACAGGACTTTGCAAGCTGTTCCATACCAGGGGAAAAGGCATCTGCCAGTTATCTTCAGCTATTTGTCACTTTTTCAATAGGCTTGCTACCTTCTCACCAAGGATGAATGGCCGAAAACCCGAGGAGGTGTCTGCTACACAAAGTTTTGCCCTTAACTGGCTGTTTCTGTCAGGTTTGAGCAAACCCTAACCTCCATATTGTGTGACTCTGATGTGAGCAATTGCAGGAGTCCCAGAGGAGGATATCAGAGCTGTGCTGGAGCCTGATGGGTGAGGAGAGAATGGGGCAGAAACCTCCCCACACTGAGTTGCCCACTCCAGAGGAGAGTTGTAGCTAACCCTTGCTATGCTCTCAGGAAACGTATTGAGATGTTAATCCACCTGCTTTTATACATGGCTCCTGTCTTCCCAACGTGTTTCCTGTAGAAACAACAACTCTGGGGTCTAAATCTTGAGTTGGTGGGACTGGGAGGTCAGCAGCCCTTGTGGGTCACTGCCTTTGAACAAACCAGGCATGTTCAGCTGGGTGCCGAAGCAGAAAATAGGCTTCCTCCAGCTCTCACTTCATCTTCTTTTATTGAGCAGCCTCACAAGATTTACCCCCCTCCTCTCCCCATCATCTCTGTTAAACATTACTATACAGTGCAACGCCTTTAGATCAGGAAATCAATGGTATTTATTAAACAAAAAAAAGACTCAAAGCTTTTGCTTCAAGAGAGGGAGGGGAGCCATTTAGCCGTTGTGCAAGGAGCAGCAGTTTCTCGTGGTTGCTGACGCTGCTGTTTAAACAGGCTCCGTGCTGCAGCGTGTGGATAAGAATGCTCCTTGGAAAAGGCTTCCTTGCTTTAAAATCCTTGTGTTTCATGACAGAATTGCCAAGAGAGAGGCCCTCCAGGAGAGCAAGGTGAATTGATGCATCTTTGGAAGAGAGGGTGAGCCACAGCTCCGAGGATCTGGTGCTTGCTGGTCCTCCAAGAAGGTCTGTTGGCCACCAGAGCTGTTTCCCCTTTCCTCCAACACCATCGCTGCACCCCCACCAATGGCTTCTGCCATGTGGGTGCCTGAATGAGGGACACCCTGACCCATGCTCCTTTAGCTTTCTTCTGGCTTCCTTCTGGGGTGTTTTGTTTGGGCACACCTTGACCCAGGATGGTGCTGGGTCAGAATTCAAGCTTTGGTCTAAAAAGCATGTGGCTAAATGCAGCCATCTGGGGTGTCAGGTTGGCAGGGGAGAAAACCTCATTGAGCCCTTCATGGAGGGAACCGCCGTCAGAAGCATAGGCGGGGGATCTGGTCATCTTTGCTGTGCGAGGACTATTGTGCTTTCTCCACCAAATCTGCATGATGGCTGAATGCCAGGGGCACAGCATGGCTTTTTGGGGGAGCTCAGCTTCCTTCCCTTCTTCCGCTCAACTGACTAGCCCTGGGCAAACTGGTAATGGGCACAACTGGGCTGTGTGTTGCCCAGATGTTACAGCAATATGGGACAGAAACCACAGGGGCTATGCAGAATGCTCTCCTTAGTGCACTGAGGATGCCTGAGTCCCTCTCTTAGATGAAATGAAGTAGGTTCTTGGATCCAACCTGTATCGCTGTGTCGTTCCAGGAGAACTGGTGAAGGTGTAGATAGAAATATGTCCTGGAGATGGAGCTTGAATTACCCAAAGTGTTATCTCCATAGGGTCTGGAAAGTCATGTTGCAGCTCTGAGACTGGAGAGGGGTTTCTGGAGGATTCATCTGCTTTGGTCCCTGCTCTCAGCAATCAGAGTGAGAGCCCAGCTGCAGTACTGTGCTCCATGGTACTAGCACCATCGTGTGCCAGCGAGGGGCCTCCTGGCTCTGAGCCCAAGCTCTTTCCTCTCCTGAGAGGTCCCTGCAACACGTCCTGGGTAGGGATGTCAGTGGTCCCAGGGGACAGATGTGCCTTGGGTAGGGAATACATATTGCTGCAGGGCTTGCAGGTTACTTTTGGGGGCAAACAAATAAAAACACTTTTTGGTAGCCCCTTCTACTAGGTGGTCTGATGTTAGGGATCTCGGGAACCAGAGCCACCCAGCAGTGCACCCTGCCCTGACTCCCTGGAGAGACCAGTGATGGGGTCAAGCACATGCGGCATCTGGCACCCAAGATCTTGGAGCAGGAGAGTCGCACGGTATGGAGGAGAAACTTGAATTGGGAATTAGCTGGCCAAGCATCATGTTGAGACGGATGAGCCAAAGGCCCGCTGTTTTTTCAGCTATCTGTTTGTATGAGAGTTGCATGAGATGGTAGCTTCTTTTCACGGTGTTGTAAAGTTCCTTACGCGTGCAGGGCTGAGTCAATGGACTCAATGACGGGGTGTAGACTGCAAAGTGTCATTGAGTGGGCAGGAAAGACAATACACATTTATGCACTTACCTAGGAGCTGCCAAAATCTCTGCTGACCACAGGACCCACAGCCTGGTTTGGATGCACTGTCTTGTTTTGATATCAGTTATTGGTAACTTCAAGAATTTAAGAAGTCCTGTTTTTAATTTCCTAGTCATGTGGCCAAAACTCCACTGTAGTGAAAGAGATCTTCCAGAAAATGGAAAATATTACATGAAAATGGCCCCAAAGGGGTGTGAATACCCACACAAGGGGAACAGACTGAAGTGGGTGGACATAGCCATGCCCAGCTCACACCAGCTGAAGGACCTGAGTATGTTCAGCCAGAGTTAGTGCTCCTGGTCCATGTAATTCATTCTGAATGGTTTGGACTGTGTTAGCATAATCCTAGTTTAGCCTGAGAGAAGGTGTCCAAGGGACTTTCAAAAAGACTGGGGACAATCCCAGTCCCGTTGGACTTGAATTATGCTCTGGTTTTTGGCACAGTTTTGCCCCTCTGCTTGCAAAGGGAGCATCTTCTCCCTGTTGATCAACCCCTCCGGCTGCTCCCGGAGAGTCCCGCGTGTTTCATGAGCGTTCCTCCAGTCTGTGTTCATAGTTCTTTACAAAAACAGCTTAAATTCTGTATTCAAGGGATTTAGAGAGAAATCAATTACCATAAAAATCTATTAACTCCATTAAAAAGGAGACTGTAAACTTTTGACACCCTGAGGCTTATTTCTATCAAGTGAGGAACAACCCATGTTTAACCAGATTTTTCCTGCCATCCAAATCTGCCATTTTCCTGGAGGTTTGAAAATGTCTTTAACTCCCCTGCAGCAAACTGTGCCTAATCGCAGGAGAGAAGCTGCAGAAAAGCCCCAACCAGCTTTTTTCCATGTGAACATTTCAAAGCCAAAGGAGTGAACCGATGTTTTCCCAGCAGCAAATCATGAACAAGTTTGATTGTAAAATCGACACACCCTCTAATTGACACCTGCTCTTGCATCTTCATCCTGTCTCCTGAGTTTTCCTTATGCTGGTGACAACATGCTGCTTTTGGATGAGCTGTCAGTACCATTTTGAAGCTGACAGTGGATGTCACCTTTGCTCTCCACCTCTGTGAGCTGTTAGGATTTACTCCATCCTTTGCCTCTTTGCTGGTGGCTTAAGTCTTTAGCCTTTATTTTTATTTTTAATTTTGCCACCAAAATTCAGTGGCTTGAATCTGTCCTTTGCTTTAGTTGGTACAGTCTGTGCCTTGTTTTTCCTAATACAAATATTGTGCAAAATTCCACGTAGATGTGCCACTGGTGTTAATGCTGGTACCATCAGTACTTGGACCATCTCCTGCCAGTCTCTCTGGTACTTCCGCACCCTGAAGTTCTCATTAATTGTCCATTCAAGTCAATCTCTATATTTCCATTACACATCTCCGCATGATCTCTTTGTGTGGCTACTGGGATCTCGCTCCATAGGTTTTATCATAGAATCACAGAATGGTTTGGGTTGGAAAGGATCATTGAAGACCATCCAATCCAAACCCCTGCAATGAGCAGCGACACCTTCCACTCGATCAGGTTGCTCAGAGTCATGTTCAACCTGACCTTGAATGTTTCCAGGGATGGGGAATCCACAACTTCTCTGAGAAACCTCTTCCTAGTGCCTCACCACCCTCATTATAAAAGATTTCTTCCTTATATCCAGTCTCATATTTAGTCTGACTTTGTGATATGCCTGGTAGTGCTGCATGAACAGGAGCCCTGGGGTGCTGGACTGTGTACAGTGATGTCTAGTAAGGGGAAATGCAGCTGAAGCCTTAGAATGTTCAGTAGGAGGTGCCTCTGGATTCCCTGATGGGTAATATCAGGGAATCCTTGAAAATTGTGCTCAGCCTGCAGTCTTTCAGAGGGAGCTGCAAATAGGATTATCTTTCCTCTGTCCAGCTGGCTGTTTTCAGGAAGCTTGTATGAAAACATTGGAGACCTGCTTCCCTTTGAGATTTGGCTGAAATCATCAAGATTTTGCTAAGTTTTGAGGCAGAGGGTCTGTGCTCTTGTGTGACACGTGCTATGGCACAGTGGTGCATGTTGGGACATGGATCTGCATGGAACCCCTGGAAGGCTATGCATGCCCAGATGAATCTCTAATGTAGTTTTGTGTCTGTATGCAACAGGGATGGTTTTTTGGTGGACAGAGTTAGCAACATCTGGTGTGGGTGATACTGGGACAGGAGATGTGAGAGCCAGCTGGAGCCACAGGCAAATGGGAGACAGGTACCAGCCAGATGAGAGTGCAAATCCACTGGGTCTCATCCTTTTAGACAGACCTTGCTGACAGGGATTATTTATTTATCCCAAAATTTGTTGGAAAAAGAAAGGAAGAATTGTTTATTGCAAACATACACAGGAAGAATAAGTGGAGGGGAACAGTCCAGCCTCTGGCACTACTTCAAGTGTGTAAGACCTGCTTTTTTTCCTCTCTTACCCTCTTGCATCTTGTCAGGCTTCCCACTGCTCTGTCATCTGATCCAGGTGAGGTAAAGGAAGAACCTGGTCCATCAGTTTTATGGGGTTTGCAGGCAATTTGTTCAAGGAACTGTAAAACCTGGAGAAGTTTCACTTATAAATTATTTACTGGGGGGCAGAAAAAGATGAAGGAAATTGCTGGGATTCCTTGCAAACCTCTGAATTTTATGGGGTTGTTTCCCTGACCCTACCAGGTTTCTCTGAAGCTCTCTGTAGCAGTTTAGGAGGTGTTGGATGGGGATTGATGGCAGCCAGTGTCTGCAAAAGTCAGCTAAGACTTGCTGGATTTAAGTATTTTTATATGCAATGTATATAATGAGCATCATGGTGGCACCTAAGTGAGCTGGTAGCTCCAAGTGAACTGAGCTGCCCTGAGTTGGACAGTGATGCCAGAGCAAATGCCAGTCCTCCATCAGTCTTGTCCCCCAAAATATCATATCCTGAAGGGTGGAGCACATGGAAGGAGCTAACTCATGTGTGATCTTGGCCTGCTGGTAGGCTGGGGATGGAGGGAGGTGATGGAGCAAGTGTCTGGAAGCAGCTCTTCACCCTAATATAAATGGCCCATACTGCCTTTTCTCACCTAAGGCTGGTACTCCATACCCAGCTGAACTGTTAAATGCAGTCAGATTTTGGAAGGAATCAGATAGGGAAGAAACAAGAGAGCAAATGACTCATTTTCCTTTCAAGGTTAGAGAACAGGGCCCTTGAATTGGGGATCATCTGTAATCTGGATGTGCTGCAGTCATCCATCAAGGACCCAGGCTGGCAAGTAGTAGGAGTAGGGTGGGTTTTCACCCCGGGTGAGCACCTGCAGCTCACTGCTAGAAGGCAGAGCATAGCTTTAACTAAAGTTTTTAAAAAAGTGTAATAAAAGTCACAAGTATTCAATATGTTCAAAAATTTAATATGTAAATGTTCAACATGTATGCACACGTGCATATATGAATTACTGTCTGCCAGGAAATGTCTTTAGTTTGTGGCACCCAGGTTATGAAACCCTTTTTTATCTTTTTCCTCACCTTTGCAATGTGAATTTAAGGTGTGATTGTTCTGAGCTCAAGTCTTTCTATACCTGCAGGGTTTTTGAATTTACAATGTTAACATTAACTCACCCGAGGCCTGGGGCTCACTGCTTTTTCTTTGCCTCTGCAGAGTCTTCTAGGATTTATTTCTTATATGACTGTTTTTCTATTGCTATGTTAATGTGCATTTTTTACTGTATTTGTTCCATGCTGAAGCATTGAACAATATCAGAGCTGGAAAAAAGAGAATTATTACATGTCAAATATTTATCTGCGAAAAGCGTGCTCTCAAAGGGCCTACATTAGCTATCTCAGTACATATTATGTTACATTTCTGGGGTCATTTTAGATTTGGAAATTCTTAGAACAGTGTGTTATTTACAAGCTAATTTATCCTTCACTTGGACTGTATTTTGGGCAGGAGGAAGTGTAAAGATGTGAATGATGGGAGGAAGAAGAGAAGAGAGGATGGAAAGAGGCACTTTTGGAAAAACATAGAAATAAGGGTGTCTGCAGGAATATTTCTGGAGGGACATACATTTTTTTAATAATATTAACATAGAGCTCATAAACCCAATCAAAGGTTTTGTTGCCTTCCTGCTCCATGAAGGTTTGTTACAGTCCAGGACAGACCCTGCCCTATGGAGCTGAGGATTAATTGGGAAGGGAGGAGAGGCTGCCAGGTTGTCATTGCAAGAAGGGTGCTGGGAGCTGAGGGGCAATGGGTTGATCTTGCCAAAGCTGCTAACACAACTCATGCAAAAGAAATGGGGGTGAAACCTAGTTTTCTTAGGTCTCAGTTCTACACTTCTCTGTTACTTTGTTTTCTAGAAGCTTGCTTGGTCCTGTAGTTTTAAAAAAAAAAAAGCTTGTATTTGCTTGGTTTGGTGCTTTTGCTTTGAAACAATTGCCACAGCATCTAATGGCAGCACCATACAGAGGTTTTGACAAGAGTTATGGTGGAAGAACTCTGCACAGCAGAGATCTTGATTATATGCAAGTAAACTCAGAAGTTAAAGTAGAGGGGGAAAGTAAGAAATAGAATGCATTAAGGTGACTTAAATCCTGAGGGTCTCAGATGGGTGTAGCTCTGTGATGGGCAAGCTGACCACAGCCCCAGTGCCCTGCAGTCTTAGATGGACACCAGGCTGCTCCAGGCACTTGATATTCATCTTGTTTGTCTGGGGATCTGTTGTTGCTTCATAGAGAGAAGTCCCTGCCTCACAGACTGAGACTTCTGTAGCAATTTTGGGGAGTCTCTAAACAATCCATAGGCAGTATCCGGAGCTTTCAGCCTCCTTTGGCTACTCCACAATAGTGAGCTGGATCTCCAAGTTTGGCAAGTGTAAGACACACAATCCTGGATTTGAGAACCTGAAGGTTAGTCCCAAAACGGGCTAATAAAAACTTTAGTGTAAGTGATTGTTGTCTGCAGTGATCTGGTGTGATTGAAGCAGCAGAAGCTTCTCTTTCATCACACCCATGATATTCACATCTAGGCTTAATAGCCTAAGGTTGTTGCTGCCTGAAGGAGGTTAGTGAAAGGTGCTGGAGGAACAAAGCTGAGCTCTCCCCTGTAACCAGCACCAGCAAAGAGATGGAAGAATTAGTGGATTTATGGACTTCAGTGCCAATTTCCTAACTCAAGGTGAGCATTTGTAGCAGGAGAAAAGCTTCTCTTGCCACTGTGGGCAGGTGGGAGTATCATACTTCAGAGGGCATGCATTAAAGCCTTTTTCCTCCTGCAGATGAATGGCTCTCCAGGCTGTGTGCTGACTCCAGGAACCAATAAGGAGCTTCTTCCCAAGGAAAAGGAAAATGTTGTATGCCCAGATCCTTGCCCTGGCAGCAGCTGTGGTGCAGTACAGAGCCGTGACTGTTCATGAAGGTATGTGACAAGTGGGCTGCCATGAATACAGCAGCAGGGGGTGATGCAGAGACACATCAGGGAGAAAAAGACCTTTTTCCAAGCAGCTGTTTCTGCAAGTCTCATGGATACATGCAGAGATGCTGCCATGGTGGAGCTGTAGTGCTGATGCCTTTCACTTCTGCATAGAGTCCTTTTAGGTTGGGATCATCTGGCTAACAGAGCATCTCAGCTGGCCCAAAAGGCAGGCAGGACATGACTTGCTGCATGAGGGTTTATGGGGGAAATCAGGGCTCTCCTCAGTGTCCTGCTTCCAGAGGAAGCTGGGGAGAAAGTGAAAATGTATCCCTTCCCAACTCCTGATCTCCAAGAGCTGGTGCAAACCACCACACAGAGGATATGAGAGAAAAGACCTCAAAGAAGCCTTGAAGCCTCCTAGTGCTGTTTAGAGAGTTGAGATTGAACAAGGGGTCAACTCCTCCCTGGCTCCCCATTGCCTGTGCGAGCCCACAAAGAGCTTTTGGGGAGAAAGGGCTAGAACCAAAAGGCAGGAGACAAAAGGACCCCAGAGAAGAGCCACAGGGAGTTACAGCACAATCCATGTCATGTCTCTCTAGCCTCAGGGCCCTGCAGGAGGGGGAGGCTCCTTGTGAGCATCCTACAAAGCTAATCCAGAGCTCCCAGGACTGGAGCTGGGAATGGACCAGTGAGTCTTCCCTCTTCAAATGAGTCTTCCCTCTTCAAATTGTTCCACAGCAACAAGCCCCCAGGTTTTGAAGGTGTAAATTCACCTGGAATAAATCCACTAATTTCAACAATGAGTTAATGGAAGCTTTGGCATCAGCTACAAAATTAACTTGATTAAGTTCCTGTCCGTCAATTAAGGCAATATACTTGACTATAATGCTATTTAATTCAAAGCTGGGAACAGTGCAATAAATCAATGTTTACAGATGTCTCTGGCAAACTTGTGATTGATGAAACATGGTAATTTTGGAGGTGCGTGGAAAATTTCAAATAAAATCATATCCCCCTGTGATTAATATAGCTGTCTGTGTTGGTATTTTCTCCAGAAGGTACCAATCCAAATATGCTTAACATCATGTGTTTCCAATGAAACTTCAGGTACCTGATTCAAGCACCACAAACACACTCAGGTTTTACTGCCAGGCTGAACCCCTCTGGAAAGGTGCTGAGCTCTTGGCTCAGCATCCCACAGAATGGGCTCTGGTTGCTTCTTTGTAGAGAAAGGGGCACCATCCTGCCCTTTTTAATCCCTTGGAGTTCTTACTTGTTGTCTTTGTCCTCGTTATTCCTGGATGCAAATGAGGGCAGGAGCATTGTGCAGGGTAAGCAAGACTGAGGGGCCAGGCAGGGATGGAGGAGGCTTTCTGGGGATTTGGTATGTGGAAAAGGAGGTAGCAAAGGTCTCTCTGATACCAATGGCATTTTGAGTATGTTTTCCAGATCAGGGCCAAAAATTCAGGTCTCCCAGGAAAAGTTGTCTGCACTGCCTTGAGCAGCTCCAAAAGGTGGGTGATACTGGGAAGAGCTGGTGGATGGTCTTCTCCATCTCGTGGAACCATCGCTGGGATTTTCTTATGGTAATACAGGTTGTGGTTACCCTAGGAAGCTTTTGAATAATTTCCACTAGTTCTGAGGTCGGAACCAAAGACTGGCATTGCATTCCCTCCAAGTCCTCCTGGGGGAACAAGGACATCAAAGCCCAAGCTAGGGATAAGGGGTAGATCCAAAATAGAAGCAGCAGCTGGGAAAGAGCTTGTGGGTATCTGCTCTTAGCAGCTGAGCTTCCTCCAAGACACCCCGACATCTCATCTGAAAAGCACTTAGAGTAGATTGAGAAGGGAAGGGACTTCTCAACAGAGAGCTCCAGGAAGGCAAATTCAAGTAAT
>NW_010243217.1:0-26466 GCF_000690775.1 Eurypyga helias | reverse complement strand
AAGAGCTTTATATTCCCAGCTGGGTACAAATTAAACCAAAAAAAGCCAGTCAGTATTTTTCTGCAGTAAACAGAACTGTTAACTCATGAAGAGCTCAGTGTCAGGAGGCACAATGAAAGATAAGAAACCAAAAGCCTTGGTTAACAGAGACCCTTGAACTGCCATCCATCTGCATCCAGCAAATAATCCTATGTCCTGCTGTGTGGCCAAAGGGGATTGATCAGAGACACAGCAATGAAGGAGAGCACAAAACCTGCATCTTCCCAAGCTGTCTGGGGAGCTTGCTTATAGAAATGGGGTGAAAGTCAAGTAAATTGAAGAGACCAAGTAAAAACAGGGTTTCCATTGCAGTAGAAGCATGAGAAACCCACCTAGCACATCTCCTCAGCAACCTGGAACAACGCTGCGGCCATGCTGGGTGCGAGTTGGTTTCCAGACCTGCAGGTCCAAAGCAGTAATGACACAAAATGAAGAAAAATAAAGTGAAGAAGTTGAGCCGAGTCCTGGTGAGCAAGTCTGCAATACAAAAACACCTCCTCCAGCGGTCAGTGCGGTCTACTTTTTAAATGCCCTACAGTAATAATTCGGCATCTATCTGCAAGGGGGAGAGAGCCTTCATTAATTTAAGCATCCCTACAAGTCATCAGATTTCTGTCCATGAAATATATTTATTGGATGCCTAAAGAAAATTAAATCCAATTGAGACTGAACACTGTAAAAGGAAATAAGCCTTGATGTTCGTTAAACAAATTTCCCTGTACACTTGTCCCTTCCCTGCCAGCTGTCATCAGATAGCTCTGGCTTCTACAGGAAAAACTGCTCAAACTGTTCTTCTTTTCTCAAGATACTTTTCATGCTTGGGGCTGCTTGCAAGACTCCCCTCTTGCCAAGCTGCTGAGCTGAATGCACGGTGCGTCTCAAGTGCAAGACTGGAAGACTTGGTTGTTTTAGGGCTGGTGAAGCATGGATGGCTGGATGACCCTGTGTCTGCATGGGTGTCTCACATTGGCTCTGAAGACCCTGATGCAAGAAGCCCAGGATGGTTAGTGGGGTAGCAGAGCTACCACACTCTTAAAATTCAGTTGTGTGTGGCTCAGGTGTTGATGTCAGCCTCTGGGTGTATGAAACACCCAGGCATTCCCTTGCTTCCAGCATGTCCTACAGACCTGGATGCCTTGATGGATCTGGGTCTCAGTGTTTGTGCTTCACATGAGAAAATTCTTCTGGGTGAGAACAGAAAAATGGGTAATTACAAGGGAATTAAACAGAACAAAGCAGTCTGTTGCTCTGGGAAGCCCATGATTATCCACTTCATTGGACCTAGGCATGGTCTCTCTTCCTTAGCTGCAATATCCTGGGGGTTCACATGACTCAGAGGGGTTTATCTCCTGGCTGGCTCGTTGTATGGTGTGGGATGAGCCTTCCTGCCCCTCTTCTTCCCTCAGTATGCCGGATGGCGGAGGTGGCCGACATTTTGTTCCTCGTGGGGCAGTCACGGGATGCAGGGAGGGAGAGCTTCCGGCTGGTCAAGGACTTCATCAGCAGCATGGCCCGTTCCTTTGAGAATGTGGTGATGGGCAAAGGAGGCATCCGGCTGGCAGTGGCACTCTACAGGGAGAAACCAAGGTGGGTCAGTCCATCCTCTACCACCAGCACACAGGTTTCTATAGTCCTATAGCTATAGATGGGTAACCATGTCTCCATAGTTAAAGAGCTCTTGCTGCTCTGCTGAAACATTACAAGATCAGAGCGAGAGTTCAACCCCCAGCAGAGTCCCCAGAATCTAGAGGTGCTTGGCCATGGGGAACTCTTTCAGGGCAGGGGGGCTGGCATTTAATGCAGCCACAAGAAATTCCCCATCATCCAAGTTTAGATGCCATTTTATGGTAACAGGGTTCTGGGACTTCCTTGATCAATGTGAAGAGGACTTCTTGCCTACGTAGGAGGCAAGTGTGACTAGCTAAATGTCAACATTATTGCTGGTTATCAGTATTAGCAATGCATCCTTGATGTAACAACAGTTTTTTCTTGCTCCTTATTGACCCATATTCTTCCATTTCTCATTCCCAGGATGAGTATTGAGCTCACGGATTATGTGACCATTGAAGAAATTCTAGTAGCAATTCAGGATCTCTCCCTCAAAGGCGGCAGCTTGCATACGGGCTCCGCTCTGGCATTTGCGGCTCACGCCATGTCTCGCCTGGACACGCTGCGAGAGGATGCGGCAAAGGTAAGCGATCTTCTGTGATGACTTCCCTGGTGTCAACCTTGGTAGGGACCGGACCTCTATCTTCTTTACTTGAAGGCACGAATGAGACTGTTTGTTTTTATTCATCCCATCTGATTTTTGGCTAGCAGCTGAGGTACCTCATTTAAGAGCTTATTTGACTTCAGGTAACTTTATTGGTGATAGGAGACAGACACCTCCAGATTTCCTAAGGACTGACTCACTTTTTAAAAATCCTCATATTTCCCCACAGATTGCAGAGGGACCCAATGCTCTAGTCTTAAAACTCTCCAGATGAGTACCCAAATTTGGGGCACCGACAGCATAAGCTAACTGAGCAAGCTCAAGACATGATTAAGACAAGGAGACAAGTTGTAGTGTCGGTGCAGGTAGCTGTAATAGTCTGCACACATCCACCCTGGTTATAGAGAGTGGCAGCTCAATTAGCATCTTTCTCCCAAAGCAAACACATTGCAGAGTCTCTACCTTTCAGACATCTCTTCTGGGTCATTGGTTTCTTCAGATTATTTTTATTTTATTCATAATTTGTAAGGGGCTCTGAGTATGATGAGGATGCTAAAGAGAAGGTGCTGCATTCTATTTTGCTGCCAGTTGCAATATAGCAGTTTGCTCTGCTCTGATGGTAAATGGTCTTGAAATCAAGAAGGGGGCAGCCGCATGAGGAGTGGATAAAGCCCATGAATCGAGTCTGAAACAATCACAACCAGCTTTTGCCTTCCATGGGCCTCCCACAATTGCAGCTTGGTGCTGCATCTTGATGGGGATGCTTACCCACCTCAACCACCAGCTTAAATGTGGTGCAGTATGGTGTGTCTTCATTATAGCATCCCATGTGCCAGTTGTATCTCCTGGTACGTGATCTGACACCGTACTGCCCCAAAAGCTTGAAAGGTCAGGGGTTGCTGGGTTGGATGTTATTTAAATCCAACCTGTGGCTGAGAGAGTTTCTTACCACCTGATAGCACCATCAACATGCCAGTGGCCAAGTGTGTTGTCCAGGGTGCAGCTGAATCCTCCTTTAAGAGATGCTCTTGTGGACTTGTAGGGGTGAATCCTCTCTCTGTGCTGGCATTAATCTCCTTCTGGACCCAGAGTTACTGCCCCAAGCAGAGGTGTGATACAGCCAGGCAGGAAGAGAGATGCAGAGAAGATGCTGACATGAGCAGCAGCATCCATGCTCTGCTTCCTTCCCAGCTCATGCTCATGAAAGCTGATTTCATGTGAGTAACCCCAGAGGTTGGGTTATCAAAGGAATTATTTTCAAGTGCCCATCCCTTTAGAGTGCTGAACTTCATTCAAGGTCTGTCTTGCCCCTGCAGCTATCTTCTGTGACCTCCTCATGTTGTGCTCTTTCATTCTCTGTCTCTTACACTGGTTCTTGTAGGTGGTAGTTTTGATCACAGATGGGAAATCTGGTGACTCAGTTGAAGATGGAGCCCGGGTCCTGCACGATGGGGGTGTGACGGTGTTTGTTGTAGGTATGTATGGACATGCTGTTATGTGAAGCACCACCCCCAAACACTGTGAGTGCACCAACACACAATCAGTGCACTGGGGATGATTCCTGATGCACAAACCTCTAAAAACTGCTCCCATCCCCAGGCTCAGTCACTAGCAACTACTGCAAGTACAGGAAAATCACATCTGTGCTGTGCTTGGGTATGTTTTGTTGTTGTAGATAGCTGATTTATTCAGTGGAAATCTGCGAGTTTGCATCTGTCAAAACTACTTGTGAATTCAGGAGGAGTTCAATAAATAGTTCCATAAAAGTCAAAATGTTTTGATGTGGCATTTTCAAAAATGAAATGTTTTTACTTTTGAAGGTTTCTGTTAATGGGGTTCAGAGACCAACTTCAGCTAGGTTAAAAATATCTATCAGAATAATTCCCTGGGCAAGGAAAAGTTTCAGTTACCCCCCACACTCCCAAGAGCTAAACACAGACATTTATCACAAGTCAAACTGTTCCTTTCACCAAACATTTCAGGGGCAAAGAAGGGGATGGTGGTGTTTCATTATAGAGAGTAACCAAGTCAACTTGGACAAATATGAATTAAAATTAGGGAGGGTTGCATTTGGGATTTTTTTTCACCCCACTTTTTTTTTCTTAATTCAACCCTGCAATTTTCACACAGCCTCCCAAAGTCCCATTGTCTGCTGATCCATTAGAAGGACAGAAATGTCTCTGTATCCAATGGAAAGGATGAGGCCAGGTCCTGCCCTGCTCCTTTTCACTCCTCACCCCAAGAGACCTTTCCACCCCTTGACCCATTATCAGCTGAATACCCTTGGGCAGTCTCCAACATGCCTAGGGAGAAAACCTTGATTTGATGGAAGAGGCTTCGTCTGCTCCACCACTGCCCATCCAGCTTGAGTGTCCATTCCTTATTTCATCCTTTTCCATGGGCAGCATGACTGCAAAGCTGGTGTAAAACTCAAGCGTGTTGCTCCCACTTGCCCTTGGCAGCCCTTGCCAATGCCTGGCCTGCCCCAGAGATTGTGTTTGTCCCTTTTTCCTCTTCTCCTCTTCTTCTAGGAATTAAGGATGTTGACAAGAATGAACTGAACAAAATAGCTTCGGAGCCCACCGCAGAGCATGTGCTTTATGTTGAAGATTTCCACCTGCTCCACAACGTGGCCCCCAAACTCTCTCGAAGGCTCTGTTTCACTGCCTCAGAGCCACCACGGCCCATCAAGCAGGCTGTGCAAGGTGTGTAAGGGCCCTCCCTTTTCCTGCTTTCCATCTGCTTGAACCAGTTCCTGGATGTGCCTGCCACACCATGGAGATGGACCTCTCTCATCCCCTCTGTTCATCAGAAGTGAGCTTTAGGGGTTGGATGACCCTAGAGACCAGCCAGCCCATGGAGAACCTTTTGTTTGGGGGTCGGTTGTCCAGTGTATTTTGCTTGTGTCTGTATCTCTGTGGTTTGTCTGGTGATATCAGTTCCTGAAAGACTTGCTGCCAGTTCAATCAAATGGAGCAGCAATGGGCTGGGCCAGCACTTCTGCCCCTTTAGGGGTTTAATCACAGTCCTGTCATGGTGAACTTCAGCAGCACAGCTCAGGGTCTCAGAAAGAACTTCATTCCTTGCAGAAGATGCAAGAAAAGCTAGAGAGATCATCAAAGAGCTCTAGATATCTCCAAAAAGAGATACTGGTGTTGCAGTGAATCCAGAGGTGATGGCAATGGATTCCTGCACCATCTTGGCACACAAACTCATGAGAAGATGAGTGAAAAACTTGGGGCAGAGCCTGGGTGAAATTCATTTACGTCCTTAAAGGTCCCTTTTTGCTTTCTCTGTGGTTCTGTAGCACTTCAGGGCTTCCTGTGACATTTGATGGAGAGTTCAAGCTTTCTGGCAGACCCTTCTCTGGTGGCAGTAAAAAGAAAGGCAGGAGGGAGTTGATGTCATATACATTAAGCAGGTGTTCACAGGGGAAATGTAGCCAGAACCAGTTTTGGTTTCCCTTCCATTGCTGCTCAGAAATTTGCCAAATGAAAACCCACTTGCATGGCTCTGGCCTGGAAACAGAACCCAGCTGCCCCCATGCTCTTAACCTAAGTGCATGCCATCTATACCCCAGGCTTTTTCTGTGAGGAATATGCTGACTCCATCAATGAACACCTCAGAATCACAGAATGTTGGAAGGCACCTAAAATCCCACCCGCTCCCACGCCCTGCCACAGGCAGAGACACCTTCCATAGCCCAGGTTGCTCCAAGCCTCATCCACCCTGGCCTTGGACACTCCCAGGGATGGGGCATCCACAGCTTCTCTGGGCAACCTGTCCCAGTGCCTCCCCACTCTCTGCGGGAAGAATTTCTTCCCAGTGTCCAATCTCAATCTCCCTCTTTCTGTTTAAAACCATTTCCCCTTGTCCTTGCACATGTACAGCACCGACACCACCATGGCCCAAACCAAAAGCCTTTCCTTTCTGTTTTTGCAGCTGAGAAGACCATTGGCCCCCGGGATCTACATGTCAGTGAGCACAGCCATAGCTCGCTGCGGCTCACATGGATGCCCGCTACGGGGAGGGTGATGGAGTACCGTGTCCATCTGCATCCCTTGCTGCCTTCAGGGGAGCCGGTTTTGGAGGACCAACGTCAGGTTGGAGTTGCATTCCCATTTTGCAGAGCACCAGTCGCGGGTCTGGCTCTTAGGGGTTAGTCCTCTGTTGAGACTTCTGATGGCATAACCTGGTTAGGAGATGTCCCTACCATGTCCCTCAGCTGAGTCACAGCTGAGTGCATATCCTGGTCACAGCCCAGTGCATTGGTATAAATTCCTGAAGCTTGAAGCGAAGGCCTATGGATAAGATATGGATTTGCAGGCGTGTCAGTTGCTCATTCTAATTTTGGCATTGCTGTTGTGGTGAGACGGAGTTTCAGTGGGTGACAAGGGGGAAGGTAGGGTGGAGGAAGGATGTGGCATGAACTGGCACAAACTCCATTGGGATGATAAGAACAGGTCAACAGGAAGCACTCTTTCTCGCCTTACCTTTGTGATACCACCTCACAAATACGCCCATCCAGCTTCCCTAGCAGCATTTCCTGTTCCTCTTGCTGCCAGGATTGCTAATCCTGGGAAGATCTCCATGTCTTTAGGTTTTGGATTTCCCATGTCCTTGTGGGAGGGATGCTGCCATGCTCACTTTGGTTCAGCTTGGTTACTAGGCAGAGTTTGAGAGCAAGATGGAAGGATAGAAGATGTATGCCCAAAAGCTTTGATTTCTAATAATAGAACAAAGCTATGAAAGCATGAATTATTGAGGTTAAGATTATTAATTGCATTAATTATTAAGATTGTATTTAAAAAGAATGATCATCCTTGGCTGCTTCAGACTCATAAGAGCATAGCGAAAACACAGAAGTTACGTTTCCACCAGTCTTGCCCTCAGGTTACATTGAAATCTCCTTCTATGAGATCAAAAGAAACTTTCTTTGTTAAAGATGGTTGCTTTTCCTCCAATACTTTTTTTTTTTTTCCCCCCCCCAAGGGGATTGGGGATTGCCCTTATGCACTCCCTTGTCTTCATGGAGGTTTTTCTGGGCTATGCCATGAAGGCCTCCCCTGGCACCATTAGTGCTATGTCCAGTGTGAACCTGGGTATCATCTCAGGGTCGCAGTGTTCTGAGTTAGCGCGTTTTAAGAGGCTTCTGCTCATGGAAGTCGCCTTGCATCGGATGTGAAGCCTCATGCTCCTAACCTCTTGCAAACGTGGGGGTCTTCTATGTCACGGAGGTGTAACGATGTCCTTTGTCCCCCTGTGTGACAGATCATGGTGGATGGTGACAAAAGTACCGTGCTGGTGACTGATCTGAAATCCAACACCAAGTATGTCTTCACGGTGAGGGCTGTCTATGCAGATGCCCTTGGGGAATCAGTAGCTGTCAAGGGGAAAACAAGTGAGTGTCTCTTCTGCAGCCATCCCCATGTGTTCCTTCGCTTTGTGGGCACAGGAAAAAAAACCACTCCACGACCATATGTGTGAGGAATGGATGAGTAGGAGGAACATGTGTGCAAATGTGCGTGGTGTGGGGTGCAGGGTTGTGAGTGGGTGCGGAGTAATCCATGTGGTTAACCCACTTGAAAGCCGGGGGTGCAGCGTGCTGAATAGCTCACATCATCTGGTTTAATAATCAGCAGGGTTTAACGAATCCAGGCTGGGTTTCAGTTAATGTAACACCCACATACTGGGATTAGAAAGCTTTTGGAGACCATGGGTTTGGAAATACAGACGTGAAGAGAGATGTATATTCTGAATACCTTCGGAAGCGGGTGATCCAAAAGGTTTGGGTTGGCACTAACGCATGCGTCTGTGGCTTGATTTCACCCCAGGTGAACACCAAGGTGGTATGATCATGGCCTTTCAGAAATGACCCAAGAAGTGATCTCTGGTCCCATTAAATGATTTAGGCTTCCTCTGGGTTGCAAACTGCCATGCCAAATTCCCTTGCTGTCACATGGTTGGCTGTAATGACTAGGTTCTTGGCAACAAAGGAGCAAATTTACTCTTGGCCAAACCCTGGAGTGCAAGACATGGGGTCAGATGTGATGGATGGAGCAGGTTTTTTCCCCAGAAGTCGCTGCACTACATTAAGGTGTTTCAAGAGTTTAAGGGGTGCGCTAATTCTGCTTCCATCCCTGTTTTGCCTGAAGTGCCAAATCTGCTTTGCCCAAGGGGTTTTGAAAAGAATTATTCCTTTCTTCCTTGCCTTTTGTTTCTTCCCCCACCCCCTGCAATATCTTCAATTGTTTGTCTTCTTGAGGGAAGATCTCCGACAGGATGAATAAATAAAGTGCCTCAATGAGGTTGACTCATATGTACTTGCCAGGAATAAGATAGAATGGTCTTTATGGGTGGAAATAAAGTAATTTGATCTCTTCTGTTGTTATTCCCAACATGAAGCCAGAGGCAGAAGCTATAAATCTGTCTGCCATGGCTGGCTGGATCAAAACGGGCTCCTCTTTGTAAGAGTTGCATCCATAGGCACAAGTAACGTGTGATTCATGCGTCCTTGCTCAGCCTGCATGAAACCACTGCAGAGTTTTCTCTGCTCAGGAGGAAATGCCTTGTGGGCCCGTATTTCACAGTTCCCAACACCATTCAAAGAGGAAGCTCACGATCACTCTGCCTTGGGGGGTTTCGGCTCACTTTTCAAGCAGACCAGGGTCTGGTAGAAATGGTTACTTTTGAGGATTCAGTTGAGAAAATAGGGAGAATTGGTGCTGCTCACCTTTGAGTCTCTTTGTCCTTGAAGAAGAAAGTTTTTTCCAAGGATCTTTGCCATGGCACTTGACTACAGCACCGTCACATCAATTTCTGCAATATGTTTGTCCCCCAAAGCACCTGTGCCTCCAGTCACTAATTTCCATGTGATAGAAGAAGGACTTTTTAGCTTGAAGGTGGCTTGGACACCTCCACTGGGGAAGCTGGAGGGCTACAAGATCTACTTCCCCAGAGGTAAGTTCAGATTTTATTAATTTTTTTTTTTTTTAGTTTGCTTTAAAAGGAGCAATGAAAGGTGCCATTTTGTCCAAGGAACAATGCACCACAGAACTGTTGGTATTGCTCTGGAAGGAGGCCAGGTTAACCTCTTCCAGAAAGTTGGGTTCCTCCAGGACAGAGGAGGAGAGTCCTTTGAAGGACTTTCTCCAGAAGAACAAGATGAAGATGATGTTGTGGATGCCTTGGACTCATTTTCACAGTCACATCCAGACCTACTGTGGATGTTTTTCATACTCAAGTTCCTGTTTTGGTGTGGATGTGGGGAGTGCTCGGGCTTTTGGTATTGGCTCACAGTCACCTCTGTGTGATCTGGAGCGCTGGGGACAGCATGGACATGTCAAGCCGTAGCTACAGACGTAACCCTCAGCAACATCACGTGGGTTGGAGGGCTTCAACCATGCATTTAAACCAACTCCTATGTGTGCTCTTTACTGTGTTGTGAAGACATTGCCATGGGATGTAAACCTCAGGGAAGGCTTCACCATTATTCTTCTCCTTGATTTTGCAGCCAACAGACCTGGAATGACCTACGAGCAGGTTCTGCGGGGCGATGTCTCTTCCCACGTGCTGGATAACTTGCAGGAGGATCGAGAATACAGCATCAGCATCTACGCAGTGTACCCGCAGGGGCCGAGCCAGCCTGTGGCTGCAGTGGGAAGAACATGTAAGAGGTTTGACTCTGTGGCTGGTCCCTTCTTGCCTTGGGCACTGTGTTCACACCCTTTGCTGTTGATAAGCACCTCGCAGTTGGTGGGTGCTGCAGCTACGGATGTATCAAAGGGGCAGCATTCAGCATGCCCTTCCTACCTCCAACCTTGAGCCCTGTTCTTCCCTCATCACATGCATGGACAGAACACTCCCAAACACCATCACACTGCTTAGGAGGAAGGGTGGGAGACCTGCCAGGGCCTCACTTGCCCTCCTGCTTTGCACCTACGCTGTATAAAGCAAGTGAGGTTGGTGCATTGGAGGCATTGGTTCTGGGAAAAAATGGCCACAAATATGGTTGTTTGACCACTGGTTTTATGAAATGCCTTCAGTCTGCCAGGGGAGGGCAGGAGCCCTTGTAAATCCCTCTCCTGCTGGCAGCCAGGAACAGCGATGAAGGGAGAACAGCCAGCAAAGTCCTCCACTGGCAAGTCGGTACCCTGAAAGGTTTGTTCTCTGTCCTCCTTCCAGTGAAGCTCCTGCCTGTTGAAAGCCTCCTGCTGCAGAATGAGACCACCGACACGCTCCAGGCAAGGTGGAGCCCTGTCCAGGGTGCAACGGGGTACAGACTCACCTGGACATCAGCAGGTATAGACTCAGAAATGGGATGCATGCATCAGTGAGCAGAGACACGGAGAGACAGGAGCCGTGAGGTCCCCAATGAGTTGGGTGCATTGACACCTTCTGTGTCCAGACACGCAACAAGAAGTGGGAGGGAAATGGGTGTTTAGGGTCTGTGAATGGTGGAGGTTTGCACACATGGGGTGCTGGGGAGACTTTATATCACCTTCCAGTACCTGGAGGGGCTACAAGAAGGCTGGGAGGGGACTTTTTACAAGGGCAGCAAGTGACAGGACAAGGGGTAATGGGTTTAAACTGAGAGAAGGGAGATTGGACATCAGGAAAAAATTCTTCCTGGAGAGGGTGGGGAGGCACTGGGACAGGTTGCCCAGAGAAGCTGTGGGTGCTCGATCCCTGCAAGCCCGATCCAAGGCCAGGCTGGATGAGGCTTGGAGCAACCTGGTCTAGTGGAAGGTGTCTCTGCCCATGGCACGGGGGTTGGAACTAGATGGTATTTAAGGTCCCTTCCAATCCAAAACATTCTATGATAAATCAGCAGCTTGCATCGGAGAGCCATACCGAGGGTGTTGATGGTAAACTCCACTGTGGATGCAAAAATGCCTGTTCTGACTCTGCATAAAGCAGGTTAACAGGTATCCAGCCTTGTTAACTTGGGATTAGTTCCAGATTTACTGGACCTGAGTTGCCTTGGAAAGGGTTAATAACTGGAGAGAAACTGGTAACGTACTGCATGTCTCTCAGCCCCTGAGCATCTGGGGTTACCCCCTTTGTGAGGCGACACGTTGCAGAGTGGAAGCACCTCTGCTTGTTGCTTTTCTCTCTGCAGCACTAAGGCCTGGCTTCATCCCCAAGCATCCCATAATGTATCCTCATTCTCAGGCAAATTTTGGTGTTTGAAGACACATCTGCATTTGCAGCTGGAGCCTCTTCCCTGCCCCGAACCCAAACATATTTTCATTGCTGGCGTGGGGGAGCAGAAGTTAGAAATTCAGGTTTGATGGCATATTTTGGCCTTGGGAGATGGATATTTGTGTGGTTCAAAGACGAGATGGGATGTCAGGACACCTGGGCTCCATCACAGGATTTGCATAAATAGCACACTCTCCTCTGGCTCAGTTCCCTAGTTAGGAAATAAGGAGACATCTCCCACCAGGGAAGGGGTGTGCGAGGGTGTGCGTGTGTTAGTTGGAGAACAGCTCCGAAGGTCATCAGAAGGCAAAAATCTTTACAGGGAAGATATAAAAACTGCTTTTATTGCTTTGTAATGAATGTCTCTCCAGAAAAAAATCATCTGGTTACCCAGTCCTTGCTCCATACACCAGCTAGAAATAGATTACACAAGTGCTCAGCCTGCCACCCCTTTGGAGCAGGGTCACCCCTTCTTCAGGGGACAATGCGTGACATCCTCAGACGAAGTGACAAGGGCACATCACCTCGGCTCCAGCTTTTCTCTTTCTGAGCAGCTCTTTCACCTGATACCATTTCACCCCAAATCCAGGGCTGACAAACATCCCAAGGGGCAGCCCACCCTTGCCCCTAGGCCCTGTGGGGTCATCCTCCCACGTTCCATCCCATCCTGGGGTCGTGCAGTGGCATTGGGATCAAGACACCTTCCGCCCATCCCCGTGCAGCCATCCCAGGCACTTGGAGGGGTTTGATTTTTCTTCTCTGACTGCTAAGACGGAGAATAGATAAACCTAAACTGATGTGGGGAGACAGTCCATGGCGTGAGGAGTGGGAAAGGGAGGGGGATGGGGCTCAGGGTGCTGGTGGAGCAGAAGATGGGGACATGGCTCCCTCTAGTGACCAAACTGCAAATGGCAGCTTCTCCCCCATCTCCAAAACTCCAATGTGCTACTGCCTGCACCTCTCTACCCCTCTGAAATGGGGTGTGATCCTCAGAAATTAGGTTTTAACCCTTCTCCTGCCATGTCTCCCTCTAGAGCAATGCCGAGAAGTTTAGCTGAGAGGTTTCCTGTCCACAACAGAGACACAGAAACGAGAAAATGTCTTTTGTGGCATCAGCTGGCTCCAGTGTCCTTCAGTGCAGGACAACTCCAGCACAGGGTCACCCAGGGCTGGGCTGAGTGCGGACTGTCTTACAGGGCTGCTCACAGCTCCATGCGTGGCTGTTTTTGTGTTGCTCCCTGATTTATTTTCTTTTGCCTGCAAAGCCATGGGTTTCCTCCAGCTCTGGTGATTGCTGAGGTCTGCCTGAGCAGCTGTGGGTTGTTTCTACATGCATATACATTACCTCCTCACCCAAGATTTCCACTTCTGGCACCAAGCCTTATCCCTACCATCTTCAGTTTGAGGACCTTGCCAGCACATGTGCAAGCCAGGAGGATGAAATGTCATTCATTCTCACGCACCGTGTATTTCTCAAGTGGTTGTTTGCACGATTGCTTGCTGCCCTCCCAGACAAGGAGGCCCGAGGAGTGTCATCCTCCTTGGCTTGACCCAAAAAGAGCCCAGACATCATTTCCCTTTTCAGAGGGCAACATCCAAGACGTGAACCTCAGCAACACCTACAGCTACTACATGATCCAGGGGCTGCAGCCTGGCACAGAGTACACCGTCACCATCAATCCCATCTTTGGGAATGTTGAGGGACCAGTGGTGAGCAGTAAGGCAACAACGGGTGAGTGTCCTGCAACAGGAGTGGGAGGCAGCCCAAGAGACACGAATGGGGGTCGGGCTGTGTTGGCAGCACAGAGGTGGTTTCACTTGTAGTCACTTCCCTGCCTGTCATCTGATGCAGAAAGCAGTCTGGTTCATCTGAGTTTTGGGGACCACTGAGAAGCTTTTGGGACCTTAATGAAATTGGTCACCTTTGCTCTCTTGCAGTGGCATCGAGCACTGTCCAGATGTTGAAAGTGAGTGAGATCTCCATCAAAAGTGCTCTGGTCTCCTGGGACTCGGTTGCTGGGGCCACCGGGTACCGTGTGGCTTGGGGTCCAACACCAGGTAAAATTACCACTGTCTCTCACCTCCATATCCTTCCCTAACTTGGGAAATAAGGCACTGGGAACTTCAGGGGTGGTGGGTGTAGGGGCAGGTCCAGCTCATTAACTGTTCTGAGCAGCCTCCCCCACAACTTTAGGGCATGAACTGCAACCAGAAATTATTCCTGGACCTGACGCACAATGCCAGCAGGCAGGCTCCCTGCAACAGCTATGTTCAGCCAGACCCCAGCCTAACGCGTACCCCGGTGGATGGTAGAGTCCTACACCACCCTGCCTGGTCATCCAACACAGGGCCTTGGTAATTCCCTAGAGATGCTGGGGAGGGGCAGAACACATGTTGGAGCCAACCCTGGACTGCACCAGGTTACTGTGGGCCTTGGATGTGAAAGCTGGTGTGATTCCTTCAGTTCCTCTCAGCTGGTTTGGATCCTGTAGTCATTCAAATTTCCAAATAAATGTAGTCATTCAAATTTCCAAATAAATAACCATAAATAACTCTCTTGCCCCAACACACACGGGTGTCCTACAACTGAGGTTCAGCTGGGTCAGGAGATGGATGGCTGGGGAAAACATCATGTCTTTTCCAATACGCAACAGAGCTGCTCTCCAAACTCTTCCATCCTTATTCTCTTCTATTTTATTTTCTCTCTCCCAAAGAGTTCTTCGGCAAAGACCGTCCTCGCCAGCTGGCCCTCAACAAGTCGGTCACAGCCTACCAGCTCCGCAACCTGGCCCATGACACCGAGTATGTGATTTCCCTCTATGTGCTCTTTGGCTCGGTGGAGGGACCAGGGATCACAACTTCAGCCAGGACATGTGAGTACAGGTTCAAGTAGCTATGATAGCACACAACCCCTGTGTGGCTACTTCAATCTGTGTATCCCTACAAAGCCCTTACACCATGCCTCCTGCATCCCACTCCCCTAACCTCATGTCAGGGGCATCGTGGTGGTGGTGGTCCTTTGCTCTCCTCATGTCAGGGGCATCGTGGTGGTCCTTTGCTCCGCTGACCTGCTGTGCCTAGTAGCTGAGGCCCTGGATCCCAAAGGCTCTGAGTTTTCTGCCTGGGATTTTTCAGGTGCAAACTGGAGCCAATATGCTCTGCAGTGGACCTGTTCGTGTGCCATGGGCTTGGGCAGAGCTTTAGATATGAACTGCCCAATCTGCACACTCTGAGCTTCCAGCATCCTGAAATCCAGGCCAATGGCCAAAGTCATTGTTAAAGAGTTCAGCTGGAAAGGAGATGAGACCTGGGTAAATTCTGCTGTAGAGATCCATAGGGAGATAAAAGGAGAGGAATGTCCTAATGCGGTCCTTTCTGCCTGGTGACAAGGGCTGTCTGCTGCCTCAAAGGATGGGGGCACAAAAGAGATGTGCTGGAAGATCAGGTTGCCTGGACAAGAGACAGATGCAAATCCTTCATGTCAAACAGGGAAAGACGGTGGTTTAGTTGCTGGCCAGAGCGTGTCCTCCCATGGCAAACTTCAAGGTTGCTGCATCTTGGGAGGGGGAAGGCAGCAACGCTGAGCATGATGATCAGAAAGCAGAGACGAGATTTGCACAGTACCAGATGTACCCTTGGAGAAGTTTGAAAGCAGCAGAAGGTAACTGGCAACCCTGGAATACAATATGGAGATCAGGGGCTGGCCCTTGTGAAGAAGAGCACAGGCAGACACTGATGTTCAGCACCCATGGGAGCTCTGGGTGGATGTTTCATCCTGCAGGCATTGTGGGGGCATTGGGATCTGGATCTCATGACTCCCTGGATGCCTGTGCTCCCTGTCCTGGTCTTGCAGAGGTGCTCCCACCTGGATCTAGAGCAGAGTATGCTCCTTGGTGCTGAGGGAAGTAGGATGTACATGCACAGCCTAGATCTCAAGCAGAACAAACTGGAGTCTCTCAGGATAATAAGACACCGAGGATAGGCAAAGATACCACTTTTAACCCTTTTATATAATTCTGGCCTCATACTGCCAATGGGGAGCCCATTGACAGTAGTCAGGGCGCTAATGCTGTCCTCACCTTGCAGCTCCTCTTGGCTACGTCTCCAATTTCAAGGTGATGTCCTACACCAGCACGAGCCTGTCTGTGGTGTGGAGTGCCACAGAAGCTGCCACCAAATTCAAAGTCACCTGGAGCCCTGTGGGAGCAGGAAAAGGTGAGTGGAGAAAGGGTGCACGAGCTCATTCCTGGCACAGGCCCACCATGTCTCTGGCCATGGAAGACAGCTTTCCAAATTCCTGATCTACTGCCTGGGGTAGGAAAGAGATCTATTGAAAAACATGGTTCTGAGCTTGCACCCATTGGTGATGCCTCCTTCTCTCTTTGTATTCATGCTCTTCTATTTATGAAGATAAACCCCAAAGCTCTGAAGCAATAGTACAGCAAGCAACGGCTATTTGGAGGGAATGCCACCAGCCTCACTGCTGAGCTACAGGCTCTGAAGTATCCCCTTTTTTTACCAGAAAAACAGGTTGCCAAGACTCAGTACCTGGGCAGCAGAGTGTTGGCTTACCGCATGGAGCACTTGCTGCCTGACACCCTGTATAAAGTCGGTGTTCGGGCTGTCTTTGGCAAGACAGAGGGACCGGAGGTGACTCTGACTCACCGCACAGGTATGTCCTGGTGGAACAACGCTCTTCATGTTGGGATGAAAGGCCTGGATTCATGGTCTTGTGCATTGCATGTTGATGGTGGAGTAATACGAGCAGCCCTCGTGTCTGGTAGCATTAATCCATGGATGTTCCCACAGGTGGGAGTGGACATATCCTTCTGGCATGTTAACCAGGCTTGGCATAGGCAGGCAGCCCTGCACGTACTAACACACTCCCCAGTCTTATTTATCCACAGCCATCTCAGGAACGTAGGAGCCTCTCTGCAGGCACTACTCAGGGTCAACTCACCAGCATGCACTCAAGGTTTGCCATTCCTTCATTTGTGGCTCTGCCTCTTCAAACTTGGGGTCCTGGGTCCTTACAGTGTCTTTTTCGCATGAGTTCCTCTGAATCGCAGTTCCCCATGGTGTTTGAGGATGCATCCGGATGATCTCTTTCGGCATCCTCCTCATGTCCCTGTGTCATGGCACCAGAGTTTGGTGCAGGTGGTAAGAGATGTGGATGAGAGCCCTCAACTTAATAGCACAGTGCTCCTCTCCATGGCCTCATTAGGAAATGCAGCCTGGCATCCCTGGATAATGTCTGGAAAATAGACGCATGAACACCCAAATCGTTCTTCAGTGCCACAGCTTAGAGCCATGAACCTGGTGCTGTGTAACTTGAGCTGTTACATCAGACACCTTACTCCGATTCATTTTTGCAGCATCTTTTTCAGACTCCAACCCCAATCAGACCATCCAGGATCTGATGATTACTGACACCAGTGTAAATAGTTTGCAGCTGTCTTGGAGGAGGCTTCCTGGGGTAACTCACTATAAGATATCCTGGGTGCCATTCAATGGTAAGCAACCTGGTCTTTTAGTCAGATGCAGTATGTGGACGGAGCACAAGGAACCTAGGAAATAGGAGCTTAGCTCAGGTCATCCCTTTTCCCATGGATGATGGAGGTAGATGGGGACTCTAATGTCTACAGGGGCAGGTTGAAGTCCCGTAACTGAGACAGGGTTTAGTCTCTAACAAAGGTATCCATTGTGTATAGGCATGGTTGTGATCTGGGATGTCAAAGAAATGTTTCCTTTCCAGCAGCATCCATGATGCCTTTGTGACCAGATCTCTCACCTGCCTGTGCCTCAGTTTCCCCATATGCAAAATGAGCTCATAACACTCCTCCCTGGCCAGATCCCGTAAGATCTGTATGAGAAAGCTGCTGTAAGAATGATTGTTAATAGCAAATGCCTTTCCCCTTCTCTGTATACTGTGGGTTTTTTGAATGGCTCCTCTTAGGTGGCTTGGAAACCTCCCAGCTGGTTGCAGGAGAGACGGCCTCCTTCACGATCCCCAAACTGAAGGAGAGCACCACCTACACCATCGGCATTTCTGCCACGATCGGGGGACGGGAGGGAAGCCCCACGCTCCTCACAGCCAAAACCTGTGAGTACAGGACTGCTAAGTGTGGATAAGAGCATCTCCACATTAGTGTTGTGTAGGGGTTGTCTCTTCCTAGAGACTGTGATGGGAGGTGAGGACAGAAAAAGAGGAATATTGCCTGTGAGACACCTTACTGCTTCTCAGGTCCCACTAGCCAGCATGGATATGCTTTGGTCCTTTTCTTCTTATTGCTGAGAAACTTTGGGACTTTGCCTGTCTTCTCCTGCCAATTAAACTCTGCATTATTTTTGTGACATATCTTGGAATTATCTCTTCCGTTACAATATCTTGACCATTTCCAGTAGATATAGGCAAACATCACTCACGACTCTGTGGCATCATGCAATTTGATTGATGCTGCAGCATAGGCAGATTGGAATATCAAGTGGAGAAGATCAGGGATGTGGAGCCATCAGTGTGGTTTCAGGAAGCACTAGCATCTGACACAAGTGAGCAGGCAAAAACTTTACTACCCATCTCAACAGCTCAAATTTCACAATCAGTTGAGAGAAACACCCAGCAGTCTAGGCTGAAGGTCTGCCAAGGGTTATTTGCTAATACTCCACCAATTCCCACCAGCTGAGGATCTGATCTGACTGAGCTTTCTGGAAAACCCTTACAGTGTTGCAGGGACTCCTTCCTCTCACCAGACACGTGGTATTTAAGGAGGCAGAAGGTCTCCAAAGCTGGTTGCAGGCTAAGATGTGTTTCCTGGCACACACATCTTTGCACCCTGGGGTAGATATCATCTGGGAGATTTGGCAGCAGATGGAGCTCTGCACAAGTGTAGTAGAATATGCTTCATGATCATGATTTCTACCTGGAATTTTTGATTTTGATTTCAGTGGGGCCAGGATTTCATAGAAGCATAGAATCACAGAATGGTTTAGGTTGGAAGGGACCTTAAAGCGCATCTAGTTCCAACCCCCATGCCATGGGCAGGGACACCTTTCACTAGACCAGGTTGCTCAAAGCCACATCCAGCCTGGCCTTGAACACTTCCAGGGATGGGGCATCCACAGCTTCTCTGGGCAAGCCTCCTGAAGGATGTATCAGCTTCCTTCCAGCTCAGGCAAGCACTCTGTGGTAGCTTCTACCCACCCTAACCTTTGTTTCTGCCTTCTCCAACAGTGGATTTACCCAAAGTGACCGAGTTCACAGTGCAGGAGGCTGCAGAGACCAGTGTTTTGCTGACTTGGATGGCTGTTCCTGGGGCATCCACATACCTTTTAACATGGCGCTTGTCCTCAGGTAATGTTTCTTTGGTGGGAGAAGGAAGGATGGTTTATTTGGTCGTCTTCTGTGTAGGTTTCCCCATCACCTAAGGGGATTTGAGGATAGAGTATGGACATATCTGGCTTGCCCTGTAGTCTGTTTGATTCAGTCCTTGGTCTTAGAGCCAGCTGATGCTGCAGAAGATCCAAGTGGCACTTATTAAAAGGGAAATTTATTTTCACCACCATAGAATCATAGAACACCTTCCATAGACCAGGTTGCTCAAAGGCTCATCCAGCCTGGCCTTGAACACTTCCAGGGATGGGACATCCACAACTTCTCTGGACAACCTGTTCCAGTGCCTCATCACCCTCTCTGGGAAGAACCTCTTCCTGATATCCAATCTAAACCTCCCTGCTTTCAATTTAAACCCCTTGTCCTGCATCATTTACTCCAGGTCACATTGGGTGGCACTTGGAGACATGTGTCATGACACTTGTAGAAAACAGCAGCTACTTAAGGCTGGATGCCTCATCCCCGGGAGTGTCCAAGGCCAGGCTGGATGAGGCTTGGAGCAACCTGGGCTATGGAAGGTGTCCCTGCCCATGGCAGGGGGTTGGAACTGGATGGGCTTTAAGGTCCCTTCCAACCCAAACCATTCTATGATTCTATGCCATCACTGATGGTACCAACACTGTTCTTTGTCTTGAACCCATGTGGACCGTGTTTAGCAGAAGAGAGGGTTGCCCGGGGGGCTTCCATACATCATGCCCCTTCATCTCAGCTTCTTCATTTGGGTGAAAGGGAAAAAAATGGAGGCTGGCCCACTGAGGAAGCTCACAAGATGACCTATTTGGCCACTGCAAAATCCCTGGGGGAAGAAAAAGGAGATGTGAAAATTGCTTAGAAAAAACTGCTGGTTGGCATTATCAGTGTGTCTTCCTCTAGTCACCACCTGTCCATCAGGGATAGCTACAGTGACCAAAAAAAGACCGTGCTTTGTCATCTATACAAACGTAATTCTTTGTTAAAAAGCTTTTCTGCATAGTATTAGCTTTTAAAACTTTCTTAATAATGGCTCACAATTTTTACTGCGTATTCCTTTTTCCAATTGATTTGGCCTTACAGGGTTTGCCCTTTTAAAGCACCGGCTATATTATTTTTTTCCTGGAGTGGGCTTAAACCTTTATGAATACAGCAAGTTTCCTGTCATTGTTGCTCCAGCCACTAACTTTTTGCTAGGAATCAGTTCATCTTCACAAGTCAATAAAGAAAACGTATCTGACACAATTCCCCTGTGCTCCCTGCAGTGCTTTTTGAGTTACCAGGTCATCAGCTTTAATTTTTTTTAATTCCAAGGACATTTTGGTATTGGCAGCTTGAGACTTGCAGCATATGTCACTCAGGATGAAGTCTCCTGGGGTAGCATCATTTTTTTTCTCTACATACTATGGATAAGTGATTAGGGAACTGAACATTCTGTTCTCTAGGGTGATTTAAGTGATCTAATGCAACTGTTCCCCTCCCGTGCCATGCTGTTAAAATATTGATTTGTAAGTATTCAGAAATCATTGGTTTCAGTGTTGTCAGGGGCTCAGAAATGGATAATACCATGTCTGACAGTCCCCCTGTGTCCTCATTCGATCAATACTTCTGAAATAGGTTTATAACTATTGATTTAACATTCCAACCAGATGAATCTTGCCACCACATTTTAATAGTACCAACAAGATCAAATTTATGCTCATAAGTGAGTAATTCCAATTTGTCTTGTTTAATTATCCAGGCTGCCAGTATTAGTGTATAAAGGCAATTAAGAATTTCGTCCTTTCTTGTTTTGTCTCTTGGTGCCTTGGTTAATTTTCTTCTCTGCAACTTTTTTTCTAAATGAGTAGCCATTCATTGCCCACTTCCCTCACACCCTTTTTAAGCACATTTAATGCCCTCCTCCCTGCCAGCTGACTCTAGCCAAACCCATGCGTGTCAGTGGGACTCCAACCAGAGCCAGCCTTCCTCCCCCATGTGACAGAAAGGACCTTGGAGAGGTTTAGCTGGACATTGCCCTCCTCTCTCTTCTTTCTACTTTCTCTGGACTGCTCTTGGAGCACCAAAGTAATGGTTTTATTATCCACCTTAATCAATGGAAGCTCATTTAATCTCGCATTTGCACCCTGAGCCTCACAGTCCGTTGTCCCTTGCAAAACATCGGCTTCATTCTTCCTAGAAAATTGTCCCCAGCAAAGGTCAATTTACTTCTCCAAAGGTTGCCAACTTCTTCCTGCATGTGCTTGCCAGCCTGGTGCTGGGCATCTCTCCCTGGGTATGATGCAGGTACCTCTTACCTCAGTGCTGCCAAGGAGAGTGCTTTAAGCTGCTTTAGAAGATCAACATCACAGGTAATGGAAGAAGTTATTTTAATATGAGTTTGTGGAAAGTAAAACTTAATATAATTTGATGGCAAGGTCCGCTCTACTACTTATTCAGCATGAAAAAAGCATACAAAAGTGAACTGAAGCTAGCACTGGGTTAGAATGTTTTACACGTGGATCGGGATAAATGATTTACACAGGGTCAGGAAAATCGAGTCAGAATCAGGTTGGTGTGGTTTATATAGGGATTAGGGAAAAAGGGTAAAGAAATCCTTCCTGTTGAGTCACAAGGTTCAGAGTGGAAGCCCTTGCTTTGTAAAATCCCTCTCAGAGAGGAGTCTAGGGATGGCTGGATCCATTCCTAGTCCCAGTCTTGGTCAATGGCTCTCCTTCGGGACACTCAGTCCACCACCAAAGTCTTCTTTCTGTCCCAGCATGCAAACATGGTAACGGCACACTATTTCTCTTTGTGTGAAAGACCCATTATGTGAAACACAGGTATTTAGTGCTACACAGTGGCACAGCTGCAAAAGGAAAAGCAGCTGAACTTGCCTGTTTGGGGGCCTAGGCAGGCAGGGTGGGTGGTGGGCTGCCATAGATCCCTGTTTCAGCACAGCTGTCAGCTTGTATTCCCTACAGTGTGTCTCTTCAGACAAGGTAGCAATGGCATCTAAACCGATCATTATTATTACTATTTTAACTTGCCTACCCAAAAGGAGAAGAGTTTGAGCCCAACTGCAAGAGGGATTTTTTTTTTTTAAGGACTAAAACCTCCCAAAATTTTTTGGGCTAAGTGAGAAGAACTAATGAAAATGAAATAGGTTATTTACACTGTTTTCATTTCTTTCTGTAAAAACTAAGCTTTTTTATTATTTTTTAAAGGTAAACCAGTATTTCAGAATAAAAAGGTGCAAGTTTCACTTTGAACAGTGTCAAAATTCATCATTCGTTATTTGCAAAATAAGACAATTTTAAAATGTCAAAACATTATGACATTTTCCCAGATTGTTCCTATCATTGTTTTAAATCTAAACTATTTATCGTATGTGACCAAATTTCTCAAGTAACTCTGATTCTGCTTTTCAGTAAGCTTTCCATTCATCAATGAAATAGAATCCTGTTTCTATACATGCTAACCCCTGCAAACCATTGGTCTATCACAGAGCTCAGTCTCGTACACGACCTGGACCAAATGACTTCTCTAAACCCTCGTACAAATTCCCATTTTCTTTTCTTGTTCATGTACTCAAGAAATCTCTTGTCAGATACAACCAACCTCATTTCATCTGGTTTAGGACTGACCAGTTTACAAACACGTCTGACCAAGAGCCTCCCCTCCAAAGCCCAGGACTCATGTCATCCCCAAGCTCCTGTTTGCCAAAGGTGGTGTCGTCGGAAGATGGGATGCTTCAGACATGGGTGTTATTTGGAGTTTCTCTGGCTCCCAGTCAATGTGTGTTTCTTTTTTTTTTCAGCTTCTGATCTTTCCCAGGAACTGCTATCAGCAGCTTCTCGATCATATCGAGTGACAGGACTGAATGCCAAAGAAATGTATTTGTTTTCTATAAGACCAGTCTTTGGAGATACGGAGGGACCAGAAACAACACTGCTTTGGCAAACAGGTACGAAGGTTGGAGTCTTATATTGCAATTTTACCCAGGTAACTGATACTCAGGCTGATTTCTTGGCTTCTCTACCCTTCTGAAGCTTTGCTAAGTAGAAGGATTATAACGAGAAGAGGTTTAACAAGCACATTTTTTGTTTGCCTCCTGCATTGGGACCTCACATAGATTCACGTGTGCCAATCCCTCCGGTGACTTCTGAAAAACTGGGTACGATGAGATCCCCATCCATATCTCCTGTCAATGTGGGCACCACTCCTCTTCCACTAGCCACCACCACACAGCTACCACCAACCCCAGAGACCCCACTACTTACCACTGTCGTGTCTGCACTGCTGACAACTGTCCCTGGACCAAGTGAGTGTGTATCCATGTGTGACTTGATGGCGATGTAGCAGTAGGTCAAAACTTCCAGGGACCATGGTCTTGTCTGACATCAGGAGCAAAAACTAGTCTTTATTAATTGAGCAGTGAAAGTGAACAATGTCAGGAAAGGAGAAGACACAAATCCATCAAATGCAGGGAAGCTCTCAGCACTCCCCTGAGTGGTGAAGGTGCTGCCTGCTCACTCACCAACACTTGGTACTGCAAGAGGTATTCGTGCCTGGGTTTGTTTTGTTGCTCTGAACACAAAACCAACAAGTTTCTGCTTTAGGACCCCCCATCTTATGGAGATCCTCTCTTCCCTTTGCAGTTTGTGGCAAGTTCAAAGCAGACATTGGGTTCCTGGTGGACGAGTCCTCGAGTATTGGCCTGAGCAATTTCAATAAAGTGAAGGATTTCCTCTTCCGGATCATTTCCTATTTCCCTAAGATTGGGCCTGAAGGGACACAGGTAAGATTTTATTATTTTATTTCCTAAAGGTGTTCTCCTTCCAAGGGTTCACCTTTTGCTCACCCCTGTGATGACAGCAGTCTGCTCACTCACATGTTGTTGCTCAGAAAGACCAAATGCTTTGTCTGAAGACATGTGTATGTCCAACAAAGACATGGATAAAAGTCTCCTAAATCTCAGCCTACTCATTTGGATATATTTCCATTTCTTGGTTGTTTTTCTAAGAGTGAGTCATTGGGAATAAAGCAAATCCCAGATCAACTGAAACACTGTCAAGATTATAGAGCCTAGGGATGTGTCATGTGCAGGTCCCCCTCTAGTACCCTGTTTCTGCCCATCTCCAGACTGCTAATGGTTGGAGAACCAGGTGGGGACCTAGATGGGAGATGCAGTACATGCCAGCAGCTGCATCCTCCGAACAAGTAGAGGACCCAGATCCCCAGGCCACGCTGTGAAACACCTCAAGGGCAAATGATGCCTACAGCATTAAGCAACAAAACAGCAAAACCAGCTGAAAGACTCAGTAGATATTTTATTAATTAATCACTAATGACCAAAAATAAACTATCTGAACTAGTCCTTTGAAAGAGAGACCTGCATAGCTCACTTTCAGTTGATTAGGAAACGGGGAGCTTCTTGCACTCTTCACTTACAGGTAGTCTTGAAGGTGTAGGCACATGATGAAGTTACCCTGGAGTAACAAATCGTTCTGGGGAAACAAAGATGTTTAGATTTAGGTGGATATAGTATGAGCTGAGTAGCTGGCCTCCTTTTGCACTCAATGGAGATCAAGGGTTTAATTCAGGAGAAGTGGGGGCTGCAGTGGGAGATACTCCCACCCGGCCATGAGCTGTGTGAAGTGTGCAGGTCTCCCATCAGTCCCGTGCTCTATCCACCAGCCTGTGCAGAAATCTCTGATGCCCTAGAGAGTCTGAAATGATACCTTGCCCATCCTTACACATATGGATTGTGCTCTGTGTGCCTGCCAACCTGGCAGCCATTTGTTGTGCCAGTTTCAGTCTGTGAGAAACACCACCTCCTTCCACTCCTGTTGCAGCACAACTAGTTGTATTACCTAACTCAAGGTAGTTTATTGAGTGATGGCACATTTGCTGTATGCCTGAGCCTTCTATGTGTTTTAACCCCCTTTTCTTTGGCAGGTTGCTGTTGCTCAATACAGCGAGGAGCCCAGGGCAGCCTTCCACTTCAACCAGCACCGTGACCGCAACAGCGCCCTGAAAGCTGTCAAGGGACTGCGCTATGCTGGAGGCAACACAAAAACTGGTGTGTATGAGTGAGCTGCACGCTCCTGGACCAAGAGAGAGGCTGGAGACCAGCGAGAGCTTTTGTCTGAGTGTTTTGAACCCATTTACCTGGTTAGGAAGTTATGGCCCGAAGTTCTTCAAAATTGGAGAATGGAGGATTGAATTTAGTTTTGGTCTTTCCAACTAGTCTGGTGTCCTTTATTCATGCCCTAGTTTTACTACTGGGTTTCTCTTCATTGTTTTATAACCTTGCCTGCACTTGAGGGAGGTTTTTTTTACACCTGGCTGGGAGACAAAGTCCATAAACATTAGGTAAGGATAATTGATGCTGAAGCATCCTTATTGCCCACTGAATGCGCATTTTAACCAGCAAATTCCAACAATTATTTCCTTGTTACCCTAACAACAAAACAATGTGCCCCGTCCTATTTTCATGGTATGTCATCACATAAATGTCCTTTGTTCACCTCACACAGATCTTCATTAGCTCAGCGTCTTGGAAATTCAGGCACTTTTCTTATGTAGTTAAAAAACTCAGTTGCAGTCAGCACTTTCCACCTACTCATTCCCAGCAGGACAGTAGGGCATACCTGGTTCCCTGAAGGTAGACAAGATGTAATATTAAATTGAAGGTAGTTAGTTTTAACTTTTGCTTTAACTATCTGCTCAATTCAGCCTGAACCATTTCAGCCAATCTGTTTTATTGCTCTCTTCCCTCAGAAGGCATTACACCATTCTAGAGGCTACTATTCATTTATGGGACCACACTGAATGTCCTTTTCCCTCCATTTGTGGAAGGACGCCCACAGCCCCCACCCACAGACCTAACAGGCAGATTTACACCATCCCTCTCCATGTTTGCGCAGGTCGTGGTTTAGCTTACGTGCTAAAGGAGGTATTCCAGTCCTCCAGAGGAATGAGACCAGATTTCCCTCATGTCCTGGTCCTCATGACTGATGGGCGATCCAAGGATGATGTGTTACCACCAGCCAGAGTAGCCCATGCTTTGGGTAAGAGTTGTCCTGTTGTGTTTCCCTAAGGCCTTGGTTGTCAGTAAATTTCCAGGGGGTTTGAGGGTGGTATGCCATGTGATGCATGCACTTTGAGTTGGCTTTCTTCATTCCTTCATCCTTTCTTCGTTCTGTTCCTATCTTGAGTGTCTTGGTTTGCTATAACTCATATACGCTGCTCCAGATGAGTTCTCGTGTGGCTCCTGAAGTACCTAACCCCAGCAGAGGTTATTTACAGGAAGATTGTGAGGAGGTGCTTGGAAACTCTGATCTCAAACATTTTTGCTTCTGTTGAGCGAGCGATGTGTTTCAGGGATCCGCGTCATTGCTGTGGGTGTCTCAGGAGCTGACCCCGTTGAGCTCAACAGCATCTTGCTTCAGCAGAACCTCCAGAACTACTTCTACATCAGCACTTTCGATGACTTCCCACTGATTCTACGAGAACTAATAGAAGTTATTTGTTCTGACCCTCAGCCTTCAGGGGCCCAGGTACCACTGGGGGAGGTGAGCTGCTTCACACCCACTTTGAATATAAGCCAGCTTGCTTGGCGTGGGTCTTGCACAAGGGTAAATTTCTTTCCTGAGCAAAGTTTCAA
>NW_010243216.1:486-2622 GCF_000690775.1 Eurypyga helias | reverse complement strand
AAACCATTCCGTGATTCCATGATCCTGTGGAAAGCAGAGGGTGGGCACTGCACCATTTGAGGGACTGGGCTTGTGGTCACCTACCAGTTCATCCCCGTTCGGGAGCCGATGAGAAACTGGAGTGAGTCAAGGTTTCGTGTTGGATCTAACGGCTGCCCTGGCACAGGTGCCCGCGCCATGACACTCCCCTTCCCGCCGGGAGCTCCGCTCTGCCCGGGACGCTCTCCCTGACGGGGTCTCTCTCCTCTCCAGGTTGTTGGCGGAAGGCGCAGACGTCAACGCGAGGCACAAGCTCGGCTGGACCGCGCTCATGGTGGCAGCCGTCAGCAGAAACTCCAGGTACGTTTGGCTCCACTCAACCCTCACGTAGTGGGTAAGTCCCTTCCGAGCTCTCCCACCTTTCCCTAAAGTCACACCGAGCTCCACCGAGGGGACCCCAAAAAGTTTGGGCTGGTTTGGGACGTGTCATCGAGCTAAACCCAACCTCGTCCCTCGTTCTTGGCCGGGTACGAGCTGGGCTTCTCTTTGACCCCAGCGAGTGGGCGGCTGAGTTGGGGGTCGCCGTTGGCCTCCGACGCGTCCGTAACCTTGGGGGGTGTCGTTGTGGGGCCCGAAAGGGCTCGGTACGAGCTGCCTCCTCGCGTGTGGGGCCGTCGCTGGGTCTTTCGCTCGAGGCCTTTAGGGAGCCAAAAAGGGGTGAACGCCGTGCCCTCCCTCCTCCGTTCCCATGAGGGTCGCTGGGGCTTCTCGTAACCTTTTAAAGCCACATGTAAATATATTCTGCCTACAACTAAATTCGATTAGGGGGTGAGGGGTGTGTGGGGTTGATTTAAGGCAAAAAAAAGAAAAAGAGTTAAAGAAATCCAATTTTGGAAAAACGTGGGACAGCCGGGTGAATGAGCTTTGATGTTACAACCTCGCGGGGACGCTTTACTTAGTCACAAGTTCATAAACAAAAAAAGCCTAATGACTTGGGAAAACAGAGGATGAAAGCGCCCCACAAAAGCCGAATATCCGCTCTCGGGCGACGCCGTCCCCATCCGTGTGCCGAGTTCGTGTGTGGTTCAAACTTTGATGTGCGCTCTGACACGCCGAAAGTCCTGACCTCCTCGGGCAGCTCCTTACCCTTTGGGGGGGTGGAGGAGGGGGCCGACTGTTTGTTTAACTTTGATGTCCCAGCGGCAACGGGCCCCCCTCCCCTCGCCTTGTTTGCCTCTCCGCGGTGGGACGGCCTTCGGAGCCTCCCACCTTTGCGGGTGGACAATGGCTCAGCCGTGGAGGGTGACGACGGGTGACCGTTCCCTCTGACCGCTGGACCGGAACAGGGTTTTCCGAGGCGTAGAGGAGGCGTTGAGGGGTGGTCTAAAAGACCTAAAATCAGGTAGAAATGCTAATGGAAACATCGAGGGAGCGAAAAGCCTTCAGCGCCCAGGCTGCTCCCCTGTTACGGAGCGGGAGCTACGGGGTCTCTCACTTAGGTCCCAAAAACAAAGGTATTTTTTGGCTGTGTTGGGCAAACTGTGTTTATTTTTCCCACGTTTTGGATGAGGGCTGACTGCAGTTGATGGAATTAGGTGGTCCTTGAGGTCCCTGCCAACCTAAGCCAGGCTATGATTCTACAATAACCAAAAATTAAGAGTTCCCTGACTCCCTGAAGCTTGGCAGGGCTTCTCTCCGACGTACAGTGGGAGAGGAATTGGATACTTCCTGGAGGAAAACAAATTCCAGCGAGACTTGCTCCTGGTGGAACAACTCGGCTGATGCCACTGGCCTTGCGCCGGAAGTGGTTCTGGTCCTTGTACCCTTCCTACCCCTGTAATGTCCCGGCTGGGAAATGGGTTGAGCTGGAGCAGCACACACGGAGCGGTTGAAATTCCCGAAAAATAATTTGCACGTGGACATGACCTTTTTATCCCAAAACCTGGCAGAACTGGGTGTTGCGTGTGCAGTCGGCTGTGGGAGTGGAGACAGCAGAGCCTGGGGACCTGATGGCTTTGACTCAGCTTGTCCTGTCACTCCCTGCCCTTGGGAAAAGCCCCCCCTCCAGCTTCCTTGTAGCCCCCCAGGCACTGGAAGGGGCTCTGAGGTCTCCCCGGAGCTTCCCTTCTCCAGGCTGAACCCCCCAACTCCCCCAGC
>NW_010243216.1:0-211 GCF_000690775.1 Eurypyga helias | reverse complement strand
CCCGGGGCTGTCCCCCATCCATTCTCCCCCAGCCTGGCCTGGGGCTGGGATTGCCCCCACCCAGGAGCAGAATTTGCCCTTGGCTTTAGCTTTTCCCTTCCAATCGTTGAGCATCTCCTGGCTTCCTGGGTCTCTTGCAACCCTTTCACATACATTTGATCCCGCACCTCAAATCCTGGGGGCAGATTGGGCCCCTCCCGGCAAGAAAGAC